>NC_087201.1:126067347-126077347 GCF_015104395.2 Macrobrachium nipponense
ACTGTTCCAAGAAACAGAAGCCTACTCGGAGCCAGCGATAGCCGATGAAGAGCAAGAGCCGGGATGCTGGGCAGGAATAATAATAATAATAGCCCTAAATACCAAACTAAGAGAGATGTAGGAGGGCTAAACTAGCTAAAACTCGATGTAAAAGCAATGAACGTAACATAGTAAGCCCATAAGTATAAAGAAGTCCCAGTATGGAGGACCGGGAATTCTTAACGAGGCAGCATGGCGCCACCACGAGCAACCGGGAAACCGTATATGACCTATTAGGAGGAAAATACTGGTACCCGGAAGATAAAAATGTGGTAAAACATTACTTATGAGTTACTTAACTTAGCCGTTGCAATTGCAGAGCGTTTCCATGGTGAAGAATAGGATAAATCCCGAAATTAGCACAGCACAGAAAAATAATGCGTCTTGACGCTAGCGCTAATAATTAAGGATGTCCGCTAGGGGCGCTGCTGTCCGTGGCGTCCTCTAGTAGTAGTAGTAGCGGCTGCATCGCCCGTTGGGTATCAGCTCTCTCTTAAGGGGATTCTGATTGGAAGTTCTAATTGGTGAATGTCTCGTGGTAGTGTTCCCACTCGCCCACTATTACCATACCGACACTTCTTTTTAAGAGTGAGCGAGTCAGTTTTTACTGACATTTTCTTAATTTTGTTTTTCTCTGGTAATTTTAGATTAATTTTACCTAGAAGAATGATATTAAGGATCCTTTCATAGGCCGACACGAGCTGAGCCCAGAAAAATGATTTTATCACGTATCTCCGTATCATGCGAGTTAAATTTACGAGACCAAATAACAATGGGCTAACCTCTTCCTCCTCGTTATCTATTCCATTTTTTAGTTAGGCTAACCCCTTTACCTCCATCTCTTAAACTGTACCATCTTCTAGTTAAGTTTAAAAAATTAAAAGAGAATGCTAAAAGTATTGGTAGTAATGATATACTTGTTTGGAAAACGCATACAGCCAGAAACAGCTGATTTGCTATGAACAACCAATCTGATACAGCCTTTTTGCTTGCATTTCAACCATCGTATGATAGTAAAAAAATTACCATAGTTATGTTACAAATGTCGTTAAGGAGAATAGGACCGATATGTTTTTACATAACAGGTAGTAGTCGACTTACTACCGCAATTGGTTAGGATGTAAGTCGGTCCGTGTTAATTTTCCGTAAGAATATTATACTTACCTAGCCTACACTAGGGTAATCAGTACCATCTTTACATATAGGTTAGCCTAGCCTATACTACACAGCATACTTTATACACATATGGCATAGTAATTATCAATTACAGTTAATTCTCTAGGTTCAATGCACATTGGCTTATAATAATTCAGTACAAAGAGAAATTGAATAACATTAAACAAGTTAGCCTCGTGTATACGATGATGATATCATGGTACATATATCAATATACGAATACAGTAGCCTAGCCTTCAGTATACTGTATACTACATATACGATGTAATTTAGTAATTTATTAATATAAGCCAATTTTGGAGGTTCAATCCATTCTGACTATGACATATCAGTAGAAAAAAAATGGACACAAAACGGGAATCAGATTCGGACCGACATCGGCAAACCTAATTGAGCGATGTCATGCTGCTGACGGCTAGTATATTTACGAAGTAAAACACAATGAATATGCATCTTTTCTGTGATTCTTTTAAATAGTTATACATTACAGTATCCAATAATATTGTATGTATTCTCATATTATTATATCATAAAATACTAACAAAGCTGTCAGTGTTTTGGATTAGAAATCAGCTGATGGTGAATACGAGTTTATTTCTCCGTATTTAACTCAATTCGGAGCGAATTGCCTTTCTCCTAGTAAGAGTAAAATATCAAGATACTTTACTTATATAAGACAAGGTAATTTTTCATTTTGCTATGTGTTTTTAAGTGAAATATGAATTAAATACGTCTCGTGAACTAAAGTATTTTTTTTCGTTAACAGATTGCGTTGTGGGCATGTTTATTCTGTAAAAATATTACGTGATTCCGTTCGTTATTTTCACTTTATTTCATTGTAGTACGAACCTGCCGTTACGTTACTTGTCTTTTATCGGCGTGAAAACAACAGTAAAATGTGTTCTTTCAAAACCTGAAGTTTTGATTAAAATTATTTTCTCTCAATTTTATCTACGGTTTTGTTTGATTTCGTAAGTTTACTGGAGTTATCTCTTTGTTGCTAACTAGAAGCAAGAAATTCGCTCTGATTTGAGTTCAACACTGCAAAACAACTTACTCACAATTGCACTCAACTGATTTTCAAACCAAAATTATTGGGTGCAGTGAAGTAAAACAACTTTTTAAAAGATCCATGGAAAAGATGCATATCCATTATGTTTGTATTTTATTATACGATACTAATATATGATTATTACATACTCTAATTTTATATCTCATGTAAGATGCGACCCCCTTAAAATCAGCTCCAAAATTAGGGCTTCAAAAGTTGCATGTTACGCGAGTATATACGGTAATTGGGAAGATGTGATAGTTCTTTGCTGACAATTGCCATCCATAATTGTGTGATGGTGGTCTGCTCAGCTCACTCGACTCGACTTGGCTAGCAGCTCAGCTGAGTTGAGTGCTCCCCCTCTGCTGAACGAACTCTCTTGCCGTGGCATAGCACCCTCCTTTCCTGTGTTGCAGTCCTGGTGTCATGTCATCAGACTATCGAGTTGCACAGAAAGGGGTTGACATCTTCATCATCGTCATCTGACGCCTCCTTACCTCCCTTTTCGAGGGCTTCCTGGACTAAGAAGAGGAAAGTAGCTTCTCCGCTCCTAAATAAGTCTTGACTCGAGACTTTTAAGTCGTTGGGCACCCGTCCAACGACTTACCAGCCCAATGATGACCTAAACCACTCTGCTGCGGCACCACTTTTTATTACATATTATTATTATTATTTTATTATTATTATTATTGTTATTATTATTATTATTATTATTATTATTATTATTATTATTATTATTAAAAGAAAGCTGTACATACAAGATCACAGAGTTCATTTTTTTGTATTACTTTAGCTCAAGAATTGTTGAAAGGTTTAATTTTTGATGATCACATCTTTAATAATACAGTGGAACCTTGGTTTTCTTATGCCCTGGTTTTCATACGATTCAATTTTCATGGATTTTTTCCAACAAACTTATGTCTCGGGTTTCGTATGTTTCCTTGGGTTTGTACATTTGGAAATGCTCCTTCTGTGGTCCACTATGTGACTAGGCTCCATACCGATTGCCCAAACAAAGCATCCCGTGTTCTCTTGCGACCCATTCTGCTTTTGTGTTCCTTGTTTTTAGTGCTTTTTTGTGCTTTTTTTTTTTTTTTTATTCGAGTGCAACTGGTAAATAAGCCATCATGGGGCCAAAGAAAGTTCCTTATGTAAAAATGATGAGAAACTCTATGGAATTTAAGAAAGAGCTCATAGCAAAGTTTTGGAGGGTGTTGTCTGCTGATCACAGTAATAAAAGGCATACAAGTGCTGCTGTTAGTGAACTTAACAGCAGAGACTGGTTTGAAAAGTTCAGAAAGGAAACAGGCATACATAATGGGCCTACTTTAGTGATCAAGGACATGTTTGCAAAGTGGAGTGATGTAAGAGATTTTGTGGAGAATTATCATCCGACAAAAATATTGTAAGCCGTCTCCAACATCTTTAATGACTATAATGTGTTCCGCTTTAGGCAAGTGTTAAAGAGATGCCAGAAACAAATGTTTCTGGACAGTTTTGTTGCGCGACAGGGGTCCAGTGACTTTAAAGCTGGTCCTAGTGCCAGTAGAAACCAAAGAGGGGAAGTAATCCCAGATTACATTACCTTACTTTACTGAAGTGCTGTGTCTTGGACATTGGCGGTCATTTGCCTCCACCTCTCTTGATCTCTAGCCACTTATATTAGTTGATTTACAGTGTAATCTCCATCCAAGTCTCCCACCAAGCTCTCCAAGTATTTTACTCTTTGTCTACCTCTTGCTCTCCTCCCCTCTATCCTACCAGTAAGGCACAAAGGCTCTATCTTCTCACTTCTTATTATATGTCCAACAAAATTCATTTGTCTCTTCCTTATTTCTCTTACAAGGGCTCTCTGTGTTCCAATTCTTGCTAACACCTCCTTATTTGTCACTCTATCTGTCTATGATATTCTCAGAATTCTTCTGTAAAACCACATCTCCACTGCATTCAACTTTGCTTTCAGTTCCCTGGGGATTGTCCAGCTCTCTGATCCATACATGAGGGTGGACCACATATACGTTTTCAGAGCTCTTGTTCGTGTTTGAATTCCAATTCTGTTATTTGTTAAAAGGTTTTTCATATTCTCAAAAGAGTTTATAGCTATCAGAATCCTCCTCTCAGTATCTTGTTTTGCACTTGCATCCTGTGTCAGTAGCTTGTTTTATACTTGTTGTTTATCGATATGCATTACAATTTGGTGGATCCTGATTCTTTGATGCAACTACAACTTCTGTTTTTCTTACATTAATTTTCAGTCCCATTTTTTCACCCTCCATGTTAACTGTCTACACTAATGATTGCAGTTTTTCAGTTGTGTCCGCAATGATTACTGTATCATCTGCGTATCTGATGTAATTGATATTTACTCCTCCGATCTGAATCCCTTTCATATCTATACTTCTCAAGCTGATCTCTCCATATATTACAAACAGATCTGGTGATAATACACATCCCTGGCAAACTCCTCTCTTTATTTCCACCCATTCTGATAAGTTGTTGCCAATGCTGACTGCTGCCATTTGACTCAGTATAAGTTGGTAATGAGTCGGATGTCCTTGCGATTTATGTTTTTTCTATGTAGTATTTTTGACTAACTCAGTGTGCCTCACTTTATAAAATGCTTTTTCATAATCTATAAAACACATATGTATACATCTTTCTGAATTTCTGTTGCTCTTTCTGTCAACATTCGCATGATAAAAATTTCGTTTCTTGTTCCTTTCCCCTTTACAAAGCTGTATTATTCCTCTACAATTTCTGGCTTTAGTTTTTTTTTATTCTGTTTAAAATTAATTTTAGAATTATCTTTGTTATCTGGCTCATTAAACTGATGGTCCTATATAGATTGCATTTGACTGCACCAGGTTTCTTAGGTATGGCCTAAAATAGGTCCAGTAAAAAATGAAGAGAAGTAACCCCAGATAGGTCCTTGATACCTGAAATCCTTCTGGAGGGGGATTCCCCTTCCAAACAGTAACTTCTCCTCCTCCTCCCCTTCTCTCTGTCTTCCATAAACTAACAAGAGTCTTCCATAAAGGTAAGAGTGATGTCAAATATTTGTTCTTCGTTTAATTATCCATTAATATTTATTTCTCTGTTTTCTGTATGTAAAACTGTGTTTATTCCCTATAAAATGTGTTTTTTAATATTTTTTAGGGTCTGGAACACATTAATTGTATTTACATTATTCCTTATGGTAATCATTATTTCTGTTTTTGTACGTTTCAGACTTTGTGAGAGGTTCTGGAATGGATAATGTACAAAGACTGAGGTTCCATTTTTACCTGACATCAAGTTATGTATGAATATGTTTTTCCTCAAGGGATAATATTAGCTTGTTGTGATTTGATGTTATTGGAACCTCAGAGAGTAGACAGGAAATCTTATTTTTTCATTTAGTAAATATGAATATGTACATAATACATAAAATACGTAATGATTCTGCATATCTTATTCATTGCTAATCTTGATCTTTGTCATCAGAGTAATGCATGATGTACTTAACTGTAATGTAAAAGCTGTTCTTTTTTACTGACCATTTTATTTTAAATTTTCAGCGGATCTAAATAATGAAGGTGATACTAAGCGGATTGTTGATGAAACTATCAAACACTATGGGCGTATTGACATATTGGTCAATAATGCTGGCATTATAGAATTGGGGACAATTCTCAACACCTCTTTGGAACAATATGACCGTGTTATGAACACAAACATTAGGTAAGAATCTTTTATATCTAAAAGGGAAGAAAATATGTAATTTGTTTATATAAATTGCTTTTAAAGTCAAGAACTTTTTAACTTATAGATCATTCGTTGGCATTACCTCAATTGGAGGGCTTATGTTGGCAGGCCTTTCAAGAATCAAGATTTCCTGAAATTTTATAAGCAAACAGAACTTTTGTGCATAGGGATTAATCTTAGTAGTACATTATTCTTGAAGAGTTATTGATGTTCATAAAAAATGTATAATAAAAATGATTTTATTGATGTAAAGTCATGAACTACAGTTATTAAAGCAAATAACACTGGATTTGACATTGAAATGAAATTTTTGTGTATGTATAAGGCTTGTTGATGTTAGCACATGGAAAATATCTTATTTAATAGAATGATTTGATAGAATTAGTAAAATCATCAAAATATGATTTTTTTAAAGTACAAAACTATTTGTTCCTATGCAATATATAAACTCTCGGTCCTTTATTATAGGAATTACGTATGGCAAAGCTGGAACACTGCCCTTAAAATTCTTGAACAAGGTGGTTAGGCAGTAACTACCTTCCAGTAGCTGGGGAGACCCACCTACCCGGATGTAAATACTGTATTCCCAATTTACTTTCAGCCGTCTTCCAAGGAAGATGTATGTTTGTGAGGTCTTGCTGACTAGCTGTTAATCACAGTTTCATGGTGGGATCTTTCTTTTATTGTTTTCAGTATGTTTTGAATATACTGTGTTTGATATTGATAATATGCAAAACCACTTTCTGTGATGAGCCTTGCTAGCCGTCTTTCCCCTTCGTGTATTTAGGGGTTGGCGGCAAAGATGTACATATTTATATCCTTGTCACGTACTCTCACCCTTTAATCCTTGAACGCTGAGCCGGTATTTCCGAAAGTGTCTCCAGTATGCCGGCGGCGTTCGGGAGTGAGCGCTGAAGCAGAAAAAAAACTTTTTTTAAGAAAATCACAGCATGCTTAGTTTTTGAGATTGAGTTCTTTTGGGCTCTTTTTTTGTCATTGCCTGAAGTTTAGTATGCTACCATCAGAAATGAAAAAAAAATATCATTATCATATATATAAATATTGGAATATATGACAGTGCAAAAAAATATTTCATATATAATTGTATACAAATCGTGCTGTGAGCAAAACGGTTAAAGCTAATGAGTTAATTTTTGTTGTTGTATTGTATACTAACTTGTGATGATTTTGGCATATAACAAATTGTAAAACAATCAAAGCAACACAGAGAAAATATTATCACAATATGATGCATGAATTCGTAACACGCGGACGTAAAGAGAAGTTGTTTTTAAAAATTCACCATAAATCGAAATATTGTGCTATAGAGACTTTCCGTTTGTTGCCAAATGAAGGTAATTGATTGAATATTACTAGATGTAAGTGTTGTAGCTTACAAATGCAGTTTTTGACCATTTCATTAGAGTTGAAGTTGACCAAAGGTCGAATTTTTTCTATTTATCGTTATTTATATGAAAATATTTCAAAACTGATAAAAGTTACAACCATGAGTTATTTTTTGTTATATTCTACATGAAATTGCGCAAATTTTCATATTTAAAACTTTATGTAATGGCTAATATAAAACGGTGCAAACATTATGACAATCTGACAAAAGAATTTCTGATTTTTTCGGCAAGAGTTACCGCGCTGACGTAAGGAAAAAGTTTTTTTTTCAAAAGTTCACCATAAATCAAAATAATGTGCTAGAGACTTCCAATTTGTTGCAAAATGAAGGTAAATGATTGAATATTACTCAAATGTAAGAGTTTTAGCTTACAATTGCATTTTTCGACCCATTTCGGTCAAGTCAAAGTTGACCAAAGGTTGAAATTTTGGCACTTATTGGTATTAATATGAAAATATTTCAAAACTGATAAAAGCTACAAACATAGGTTGTTTTTTGTTGTATTTTACATGAAATTGTGCACATTTTCATATATAAAACTATGTAACGGCTAATATAAAACTGCAAAAATTATGACAAAGTGACGAAATAATGTCTGAGATGTGTCGCTGATGCTTTTTAGTGCAAGAAGAAAGAAATTCGTTCATGCGCGCCTGGGTAACGGTTGTAAACAAAACAACAGCTTGATCCATGAACTCCCAGCATCCCTCAAGGCATGTGATTCAAAATTTTTTTGCCAAGTAGGCCTATAACTATTTTTCCACGAATATTTAAAAAACTTTTGTGTCAACGTATTTTACGTCAATTAACCCTTAAACGCTGAAGTGGTATTTTAAAAATAGTCTCCCGTATGCCGGCGGCGTTCGCGAGTGAGCGCTGAAGCGGAAAATAAAAAAAAAAAAAAAATCACAGCACGCTTAGTTTTCAAGATTAAGAGTTCATTTTGGGCTCCTTTTTTTTGTCATTGCCTTAAGCTTAGTATGTAACCATCAGAAATGAAAAAAATATCATTATCATATATAGATATTGGGATATATGACAATGCAAAAAAAAAATTCATATATAATTGTATACAAATCGCGCTGTGAGCAAAACAGTTAAAGCTAATGAGTTCATTTTTTTCGGTGTATTGTACATTAAATTGCAATCATTTTTGTACATAACACATTGTAAAACGATCAAGGCAACACAGAGAAAATATTATCACAAAATGATGCATGAATTCGTAACGCACAGACGTAAAAAAAGCTGTTTTCAAAAATTCATCATAAATCGAAATATTGTGCTAGAGACTTCCCGTTTGTTGCAAAATGAAGGTAATTGATTGAATATTACTAGACTGTAAGTGTTGTAGCTTACAAATGCAGTTTTCGACCATTTCATTAGAGTTAAAGTTGACCGAAGGACAAATTTTTTCTATTTATCGTTATTTATATGAAAATATTTCAAAACTGATAAAAGCTACAACCATGGATTGTTTTTTTGTTGTATTTCTACATAAAATTGTGCACATTTTCGTATATAAAACTTTATGTAACGCTAATTTAAAATGGTGCAAACTAAAACTTTATGGCAAGTTTACAACTTGGACACAAAAAATTATGATTTTTTTGGAAGAGTTACCGCGGGGACAGGGGAAGGAAAAAGTTTTATTTCATAAATTCACCATAAATCAAAATATTGTGCTAGAGACTTCCAATTTATTGCAAAATAAAGGTAAATGATTGCATGTTACTAGAATGTAATAGTTTTAGCTTACAATTGCGTTTTTTGACCATTTCGGTAGAGTCAAAGTTGACCGAAGGTTAAAATTTTGCACTTATCGTTATTTATATGGAAATATTTCAAAACTAGATAAAAGATACCAACCAATGGGGTTTGTGATTCTTTTGGTTTCCATGTTCTACATGAAATTTGTGCAACCATTGTTTTCATATATAAAACAAAAAATTTATGGAACAGCTAATATAAAATGGTGCAAACATTACAACAATCTGACAAAATAATTTCTGATTTTTTTAGCAGAGTTACCGCACGGACGTAAGGAAAAAGTTTTTTTTCAAAAATTCACCATAAATCAAAATATTGTGCTAGAGACTTCCAATTAATTGCAAAATGAAGGTAAATGATTAAATATTACTAGAATTTAAGAGTTTTAGCTTACAATTGCGTTATTCGACCATTTCGGTCGAGTCAAAGTTGACCGAAGGTTGAAATTTTGGCACTTATCGTTATTTATATGAAAATATTTCAAAACTGATAAAGCTACAACCATGGGTTGTTTATTGTTGTATTCTACATGAAATTGCACACATTTCCATATATAAAACTTTATGTAACGGCTAATATAAAACGGTGCAAACATTACAACAAACACGACAAACTGATGGAAGAATTTCTGATTTTTTCAGCAGTTACAGCGCGGATGTAAGAAAAAAGTTTTTTTTTTCAAAAATTCACCATAAATCAAAATATTGTGCTAGAGGCTTTCAATTTGTTGCAAAATGAAGGTAAATGATTGAATATTACTAGAAGGCAAGAGTTTTCCCTGTGTCGCTCCGTGAATGGTTCCTTTAGCACTC
>NC_087201.1:126082347-126117532 GCF_015104395.2 Macrobrachium nipponense
GTCATCCACGCTGGAAGCCTCAGGCCAGTCCATCCAATCCTTATCGGAGAGGATTGCTTAGGAGAACCTAGTGGCGGGTCTCCGAGACTCTATGGCAACTGGACAGCCTCAGTCCGGACAGGTAGTTCATCCCCTATCAATGCTGGACTCCTCAAAGCTGCCTCTTTCAAGAGTAACAACCCTTGGAGGTCAGCAGCATACACACCGTTCTCGGATGGTATGCTTACCATCGAGGGGTGCGGAACTCGAAGACTGGAAGACTTAGAGTTCCATCCTCTGGGACTCCAGTTTCCCTTCATTGGATATGCTCGTCTGACAGAAGACGTGATGGTGAGGGAGGATAAAATCCCTAAAGAACCTGTCATCTTCCCCAGGGAGCAAGCTCAACAAGCTTGGCTCCGGAGCTTGACTGAGTAGCAGTGCGTCAACACCAGGTTGACGGCTCATAAGAGCCCCTTTACCATCTTTGCGGTAAACGAAGAAACACCTACCCCGTGTCTATCCAAGGTGGCTTAGCTAACCATGCAAGCAGCCATGGAAGACAAACCAATGCCACAGCTCCGGGAAACAGATTTGCCTTCCATTCTGCTCCCCGGAAGCACAGACTGTTGGGTAGACGTACCTGCCACTTTTTCTGCAAGTAAGCTGGCGCCGGACTGTGGTAACACACTGTTCAGCGAGCGGCTTCCTAGACTTCCGGACAGCCTGATCAAGGCCGAGTATGACGCCAGATTGAGGCTGAGCAGGTCCCTCAACTCCACCACCATGTCGGAAATGACATCACTCATCTATGAAGATGACGCGTTGTTCAAAGTGCTCACAAAGTCATTGCTTCACACAGTACAGTGTGACTTGTATGATTTTGTGGTAGCAAGGCGGAACTGTAGGAAGTACGTTCTGACTGAAGCGTCCATTCGCCATGAGCCGAACAAACTAATTGGATCCTCCATCTGGGGAGCAAACCTCTTCCCCGACTCCGCCGTTAACGAGGTCTTGGCGGAGGCAGTGAGGGTGAGCCAGAGTCTGAAGATTCGCTGGGGACTCATTCCCAAAAGGAAATCCAAGTCTGCCGGAACGAATCCCAAGGGTAAGAAGAAGTTGAGGAAGTTCCAACCCTTCCAATCTTCTCAACCACAGACGATGGTCCAGGCGGTTCCGGTGGCTCAAATGAGTCAACCGTCAACATCAAAAGCACAACTGCAACAGCAGTTTGTGCTTCTGACTCAGCCATCTCAACAACCCCAGGCTTTGACTTCCTTCTCCGTTTCTCCGGCTTACAATGCTACCTTTGAAACCCAAGCATTTCAAGGGTATAAAAGGTTTACCAGAGGCAAGCCATGCCAGAGGAGCCTTCCGACACAGAGGTGGCGGAAGAGCCTCCAACCGAGGCAAAGGCTTCCGGGGAGCCCGTGGTGGCTGTCCATCCGCCAACCAGTGAGACTCCTCAGGTAGGAGGGAGGCTGTACCTTCCGACATCGGTGGGGGTTCAGCACCTTGGCCCAGAGTATGGTGACCAAAGGTCTGGGATGGAGCTGGATACAAGGTCCTCCTCCATCAAACACCTTTTACCAAAGACCAACAGCGAAACTGATAGAGTATACCCGAGAATTACTGAAAAAGAAGGGTAGTGTCACAAGTCAATAACTTTAAGTTTTAAGGGTGCTTGTTCAGCGTTCCAAAGAAGACTCGAACAAACTAAGAATAATCCTAGACTTGTCCCATCTAAACTCATTCATTCATTGCGACAAGATCCGAATGCTGTGGGGCCGTCATCACCTCTATAGATCTTACAGACGTCTACTATCATATCCCGATAGCAAGACACTTCCGCCCCATCCTAGGCTTCAGACTAGAAAGAAGGCTTATTCCTTCAAAGTAATGCCATTCGGGCTCAACATAGCGCCCAGAATATTTACGAAAATAGCGGAAACAGTAGTCCAGGAGTTAAGGACTCAAGGGGTAATGTTAGTTGCCTATCTGGACGATTGGCTCATTTGGGCCATAGACGTCGTAGAATGCTGCAAGGCAAGGGTCAAAGTGATAAAGTTCCTGGAACACTGAGGTTTCCAGATAAACAGGAACAAGTCCCGTCTAACTCCAGCACCACGTTTTCAGTAGTTAGGAATCCAATGGGACCTAAACTCGCACACTCTATCAATTCCACCGGTAAAACGGAGAGAAATAGCCAAGGCTACAAGACAATTTCTCAAAGACAAGCAGACGTCCCGGAGAAACCAGGAAAGAATCCTAGGTTTACTCCAGTTTGCATCAGTTACGGACGTAGTACTGAAGGCCAAGCTAAAAGATATAAATAGAGTTTGGCGATCGAGAGCGAACAGAAGATCCCGGGACAAAGTATCACACATCCCGGAGATCTTACGCAAGAGACTCCGCCCCTGGACAGAAGTCAAGAGTCTGTCGAAATCAGTACCTCTACAGTTTCCTCCGCCGGCCCTAGTAGTCCATATGGACGCCTCCTTGAGCGGCTGGGGCGGATACTCACAGTACAAGAAAGTACAGGGAACCTGGTCAGTGTCATTCCGCCAGCTACATAT
Source organism: Macrobrachium nipponense (assembly GCF_015104395.2). Taxonomy (NCBI): domain Eukaryota; kingdom Metazoa; phylum Arthropoda; class Malacostraca; order Decapoda; family Palaemonidae; genus Macrobrachium; species Macrobrachium nipponense. Next base: position 126,084,903 of record NC_087201.1, read on the forward strand.
CAATGTACTGGAAGCTATGGCAGTATTTCTAACACTGAAGAAACTCTTACCAGCCAAGAAAATCCATATCAAGCTAGTATTGGACAGTGCAGTGGTAGTCCACTGCATAAACAGGGGAGGTTCCAAGTTGAGCCATGTAAACCACGTAATGATAGCCATATTTGCCCTAGCGGCCAGGAACAAATGGCACCTATCGGCCACTCACCTAGCGGGAGTAAGAAATGTAGTGGCCGACGCTCTGTCAAGGACTACTCCGCTGGAGTCGGAGTGGACCCTGGACGGAGGGTCATTCAAATGAATCTGCCAACAGATGCCCGGGCTCCAAGTGGACCTTTTTGCCACGGAATCAAACCACAAACTACCATGCTATGTGGCTCCCAACCTGGACCCTCTGGCTTATGCCACAGACGCTATGGCAATAGACTGGAATATCTGGAAAAGGATTTATCTCTTCCCTCCGGTGAACCTACTAATCAAGGTCCTGAACAAACTCAGGACTTTCAAAGGTCAGATCGCACTAGTAGCTCCCAACTGGCCCAAGAGCAATTGGTTCCCTCTACTAGTGGAATTGGGACTTCGGCCTCGACGGATTCCCAATCCCAAACTGACGCAGTTGATACAAACGCGGACTGTGTCTGCTTCCTCAGGAATTCAGAAAGCCCTAAATTTATGGACTTCATGAAGTTTGCGGCACAGAAAGATGCCAACATTGATCCTCAAAACATCCGGTTCCTAGAATCAGATAAACGAGAATCAACACTGCATCAATATGATTCAGCAGTGAAGAAGCTAGCCACCTTCTTGAAAGACACAGGAGCACAAACCATGACTACGAATCTGGCGATAACCTTCTTCAGAACCTTGTTCGAGAAAGGATTAGCAGCTAGTACTATTACTACAACCAAATCGGCACTAAAGAAAATATTCCAATTTGGATTTAATATTGATCTTGCAGATTTGTATTTTTCCTCTATTCCTAGGGCTTGTGCTAGACTTAGACCAATAGATAGACCTCAAACGGTCTCCTGGATATTAAGTGATGTCCTTAAGCTAGCTTCGGACACTGTTAATGAGTCATGTACTTATATAACGCTCCTAAGGAAAACATTATTCCTAATAAGTCTGGTCTTAGGAGCTAGAATATCTGAGCTGTCGGCCCTTTCTAGGGAACCAGACCATATTGAGTTCCTCCCATCAGGAGTATTATTACTTATGCCAGATCGTCAATTTTTGGCTAAAAACGAAGACCCACAAGGTAGGTGGGCCCCATGGAAAGTTGTTCCTCTTCCTCAGGATCTGTCCTTATGTCCAGTTAATTTGCTAAAAACCTATTTAAACAGAACCGCCATGAAAACTTCAGGACCCTTGTTTATTAGGGAAAATGGTGGAACCATCTCCCTAAAAGGAATCAGACTGCAGATTCTATATTTTATCAAACAAGCTAACCCGGAATCAATTCCACGAGCACATGATGTTAGGGAGGTAGCTACTTCAGTTAATTATTTTCAACACATGAACTTTGATGATCTCAAAAAGTATACAGGCTAGAAATCACCGACAGTATTTAAACGCCACTACCTAAAATCCTTAGAGGCCCTTAAATTCCCAGCAGTGGCAGTGGGGAACACAGTTTCCCCTGACACTGCATAGCATGGTAGTAACTAGTCTAAGTAGCCTATGTCTATCTCTCATCTCTCTCTCCTACCTGCCTCGCTAGCATTCTTGACCTTAGCTCAGTTGTTACTGGGTTGCACACTTTAATTTGATTTTCACCTGCATTGTATTATGATCTTTATTGTTGTACATATGGATATCTGGTGCAAAATTTTGTAAATAAATTCCTGTGTAGTAGTGTAGGATTCATTTAATGTTATATGTTGGGTTATACAACCCTATTAGTAGATAAGAACTGTAGTTTAACCCTATTACGCCAACTGGACGTATTTTACGTCGACATTTTTTGTCTCCCGTGTGCCGACTGGACGTATTTTAAGTCGACTTACAAAAGTTTTTTTTAAAATTCGCGAAAAATCGTTATAGGGCCTACCAGCCTAAAACTTTTGAATCACACGCCTTGAAGGATGCTGGGAGTTCACGGATCAAGGTGTTGTTTTGTTTACAATCGTTACGCAGGCGCGCAAGCGCGAATTTCTTTCTTGCCACACTAAAAAGTATCTGTGACACATCTCGGAAATTATTTTGTCACTTTGACATAATTTTTGTACCATTGTAAATTAGCCGTTACATGAAGTATTATATATGAAAATGTGCGCATTTTATGTAGAATACAACAAGAAAATACTCATGATTGTAGCTTTTATCAGTTTTGAGATATTTTTATATAAATAACAATAATTGCCAAAATTTCAACCTTCGGTCAACTTTGACTCTACCGAAATGGTCGAAAAACGCAATTGTAAGCTAAAACTCTTATATTCTAGTAATATTCAATCATTTACCTTAGTTTTGCAACTAATTGGAAGTCTTTAGCACAATATTTCGATTTATGGTGAATTTATGAAAAAACTTTTTCCTTACATCCACTCGGTAACTATTCCGAAAAAAATCATACATGCGATTGTGGTAATGTTTGCACCATTTTAAAATTAGCCGTTATATAAAGTTTTATATATGGAATGTGCACAATTTCATGCACAATACAACTAAAAATAAACCCATGGTTGTAGCTTTTATCAGTTTTGAGATATTTTCATATAAATATGATAATTGCCAAAATTTCAACCTTCGGTCAACTTTGACTCTACCGAAATGGTCCGAAAAAACGCAATTGTAAGCTAAAACGCTTATATTCTATTAATATTCAAGCATTTACCTTCATTTTGCAACAAATTGGGAGTCTCTAGCACAATATTTCGATTTATGGTGAATTTATGAAAAAATAAAATTTTCTTTACATCCGCGCGGTAACTCTTCCGAAAAAATCATACAAGAGATTGTGGTAATGTTTGCACCATTTTAAAATTAACCGTTACGTAAGTTTTATATATGAAAATGTGCACAATTTCATGTAGAATACAACAAAAAATAATTGAAGATTGTAGCTTTTCTCATTTTTGAAATATTTGCATATAAATCACGATAAATAGAAAAAAAAACCACGTTCGGTCAACTTTGACTCTACCGAAATGGTCCGAAAAACGCAATTGTAAGCTAAAACAAAACTTCTTACAGTAATATTCAGTCATTTATCTTCATCTTGAAACAAATTCGAAGTCTCTAGCAAAATATTTAGATTTATGGTGAATTTAAAAAAAAAAATCTATCCTTCCCTCCGCGCGCAGGAATTCCTCCGCCACAAATCTCCGAAATATGTATGTCCCATTCTCGGAATAATTTGCTCCGTTTCATATTAGGCATTTCATAGAGTTTTATATATGAAATGTGCGCAATTTCATGTAGAAATAAAACGAAAAATATTTGAATGTTGTAGCTTTTCTTATTTCCGAAATCAATTTGCAATGTATATATATAAAAAAATTCAACATTCGGTCAACTTTAACTCGTCAGATATGGTCGAAAACTGCAATTGTAAGCTAATACTCTTACAGTATAGTAATATTCAATCATTTGTCTTCATTTTGAAAGAAAATTGGAAGTCTCTAGGACAATATTTAGATTTATGGTGAATTTTTGAAAAAAAATATTTGTTTATGTCCGCGCGTTACGAATTCATGCATTATTTGTGATAATATTTTCTCTGTGTTGCTTTTATCGTTTTACAATGTGTTATATACCAAAATGATTGCAATTTAGTGTACATTACAACGAAAAAAAAAGTAACTTGTTACCTTTACCAGTTTTTGCACACAGCGCGAGTTTTGGATACAATTATATATGAAATTTCGTTTTTTGCACTATTCATATATCGCATTATTTCTATATGATATGATATTTTTTTTCATTTCTGATGATTCCATACTAAACTTCAGGCAATGACAAAAATAGGAGCCAAAAATGAACTCTTAATCTTGAAAACTAAGTGCGCTGTAAGTTTTTGAAAAAAATATTTTTTCCGCTTCCACGCTCACTCTGAAACCCCTCCGGCACACGGGAGACAATTTTTTATTTACCGCTCCGGCGTAAGAGGGTTAAGGATGTCATTAAAAATCTTCATAGTATTAAGGAAATTTATTAAGTAATGTAGATTGAATATCTGTTATTTAATAATATCTAATAATTATACAGGTTTCAATTTCCTTACAGTAATTTATCTACACTAACTTTCCAAGCTGGTGGGGCCAATTCTCTGTTATGATTTCACGGAGCGACACAGGGTAGGCCCAGAAAAGGGATTTTGACAAAGGAAAAATCTATTTCTGGGCAGTGACCTGTGTCACCCAGTGAAACCCACCCTCTAATTTCCACACCCTGATCTGGCCCAAGCTTGGGTGCTATCTACAGGAATGGTAAACAAAGCGCTAGCTGTAGCAGTAGTGGGTAGCGGGGGCCTAGAACAGCTCCTCTTATACGAGGGATATTGAGAAAGGAAGAAGACTAAATGGCAGGGGACCTCTGGTAGTGGTTACACTCGCCCCACATACCATACCGACACCTTAAATAAAGGTGAGCGAACCAGAATATTCTGGCATTACCATATAGCTTTTTTCTCTGGTATATTTAGCAATATTTATACCTAGAAATGAGTGCTAAAGGAACCATATCACTGGGCGACACAGGTCACTGCCTAGAAATAGATTTTTCCTTTGTCAAAATCCCTTTTTTCGACCATTTCAGTTGAGTCAAAATTGACCGAAGGTTGAAATTTTGACACATCGTTATTTATATGAAAATATTTCAAAACTGATAAAAGCTACATCCATGGGTTGTTTTTTGTTATTTGACATGAAATTGCGCACATTTTCATATATAAAACTTTATGTAATGGCTAATATAAAATGGTGCAAACATTACGACAATCTGACGAAAGAATTTCTGATTTTTTCGGCAGGGTTACCACACAAATGTAAGGAAAAAGTTTTTTTTTTCAAAAATTCACCATAAATTGAAATATTGTGCTAGAGACTTCCAATTTGTTGCAAAATGAAGGTAAATGATTGAATATTACTAGAATGTAAGAGTTTGAACTTACAATTGCGTTTTTCGACCATTTCGGTTGAGTCAAAGTTGACCGAAGGTTGAAATTTTGCACTTATTGTTATTTATATGAAAATATTTCAAAACTGATAAAAGCTACAAACATGGGTTGTTTTTTGTTATATTTTACATGAAATTGCGCACATTTTCATATATAAAACTCTATGTAACGGGTAATATAAAACAGTGCAAAAATTATGACAAAGTGACAAAATAATTTCTGAAATGTGTCGCTGATGCTTTTTAGTGCGAGAAGAAAAAAATTCGCGCTTGCGCTACTGGGTAACAATTGTAAACAAAACAATGCCTTAATCCGTGAGCTCCCAGCATCCACCAAGGCGCGTGATTCAAAAGTTTTCGCCTAGTAGGCCTGTAACTATTTTTCTGCAAATTTAAAAAAAAACTTTTTTTTTTTGTTGACGTACTATACGTCAGTTCGGCACCCGAGAGACAATTTTCGTCGACGTTTAATACATCCAATCAGTGTTAGAGGGTTAAGCACCCAACAGACAATTTTCGTCAACGTAAAATACATCCATTAGACGTTTAAGGGTTAATAGTAAGGGCATGACAGTATATTTATCTATTATTGAATTTGACATTTACGCTTAGACTTTAGGAGAATTTACCCAGTACAGGCAGTCCCCGGGTTACGACGGGTTTGGCTTACGACGTTCCGAGGTTAAGGCACTTTTCAATTATATTCATCAGAAATTATTTCCAGGGTTACGACGCATGTTCCAGGGTTATGACACCAAAAATGCAAAATAATAAATATTTGAAGTTTTTTTATGCAAAATGCAATAAGAATGCAGTTTACATAGTTTTTAATGCACCCAAAGCATTAAACGTAAGCTTTTCTCAGGATTTTTGATGATGTTCCGGCTTACGACGATTTTCAGGTTACAACGCGTCTCAAGAACGGAACCCCTGTCGTAACCCGGGGACTGCCTGTATTCTCCTTTTCATTTGCCTACTTCACTCACTTCTCAGACAAAGAAAGAGGATGTGTGTGTGTGTTCACTAGTTTTCCCGAGTGCATGGCCCTCCAAGGGAGCTTTGCATCTACTGTATGTGATGGAGAGACCTCTCACCATCCCAACAGTGGCACAGGATGAGAGAGAGGTTCGAGCCGAGCAACTGACTTGCCTTTTCTGCCAATGCGTCGGGCACGGGAGTGCTTGTTTGTGCTTGGTAGTTTCCCATCTAGTTTTGCGATTCTGAGGAATTGTACACCTGGAGAAGCAGAGAAGCCAAGGAGGCATGGGTTCTCTCATGGCTCTTCCCAACCTTTGGGTTTGGGTACAAAATCACTTGTCCTTGGGCTTGTGTTTCAGGAGCTGCAGGAGTGAAAGCTGCAGGCTCGCATTCCTGTCACCTGTCTAGAGGTTCGCCCCAAGACAGGTGCTGTGTAGGGTTCTCGTTTGCTAGTTTTCCCAAGTGTGGGGCCCTCCAAGGGGCCCGCTCATCTGTTGTTAATGACGAAGAGACCTTTCACCGTCTCAACAGTGGCACAGGACGAGAGAAGGGATTGAGCTGCACAAGTGACTTGTCCTTTTCTGCCAACGGATTGAGCACTCCTGTGGGGTCTCGCATTTTGGGTGGCTCGAGTGCATATTCTGTTGAATCGCACTCTTGATTCAGTCTTAAATGCTTGCATTTAAGACTGGTTCTATGCCTGTTCCTCCTCGACTTCTATGGAGTGGTAAGAAGGACCTTTCCCGATGATCGTCTGACGAAATTTGGGAGTCTTGTCAAGCGCTTGAATTCCTTGGAATTTCTGGCACACTCTGAGTGTTTTGGTATGCATACATAGAGTTTTCACTTCCTCTAGCAGCCTCTAGTTGTGCATGTTTTTCTTCCTTCTTATGTAGCTCCGTTGGCTACATAGGAAATGATCATGCATCCAGATACTGACCTTGGCTTAGCTTAACTGTTCTGATTGTTTTCTGTGGCTACTGTCACTGCTCTCCTCCTCCATATAATTAGTACAGTACATATATGGATAATGCTTGTGCAAGACAATGACTGAAAATAATTCTGTTGGCCACAAGAGGACTGATAGCTTATGGATAAATGAGTTTTGGATTCAAGGCCTTGCACTCTACACAGAATCTTGAGCTTATTTGTAAATGCTGTGGCTTTCTTGTTTACCTCATGATAGGGTGGAATGGAATGGAATATGGAATTTAGGCTTGTTCAAGTACAGTATGTGAAAAATACAATTTGTTTATTAATAATGTTAGAGGTGATATTTGGATTGCAGGTGATTTTTATTCACAGTGCAATACTGATTTTCACTATTTCTGTATTGTGGTTCCATCAAGCATAAGTGCTTATGGCATGCACCACTTAACCAATTACACACCCATCTTTTAATCCTCTCTATCCAGAAATTTAATTTTCATTTTTAAAGATCACACTTCACAGAATCTTTGCAGGGCAAAAGTGATCTCCCAGTGTTTCTCATATTTGTGTTCCTCATAGAGCATTGTTTTTGGAGTTCAACTTTCATTACTTCCTTGAAACCTGAAACCCTGTGCAAAAAAGTCCTTCCATACTTATACTTTGTTTAACAGTCTTGTAAAAATTATCCCTATTCAAGCTCTTCACTTTTGGCATACTAGACTATCCTAAGGATGTTTTCAAGAAGCTGCATTAGATTTTAATCACTGAAACCCCCATGTAGATAGTGATGTGCTTTAAAAGGAAAGTAATAAATGAAGCTTAGGGATTATAGATATATTGTAATTTTATAGTATTATGCATCATGAAGTAGCACTACATTTTGTAATTTGGTATACTGATGAATATAAACTTTTGTATTTTTAGGTCTATTTATCATCTCACAATGCTGGCAGTACCACATCTTATTGAAACAAAAGGCAATGTAGTGAACATCTCAAGTGTGAATGGCATCAGATCTGTAAGTAAAGCATGTATAACATTAACCTTTTAATTTTTGTACATGAACTTTCCTGTCAGATATATACTTAGCTATAGTCTCCGACGTTCCCGACAGAATTTCAAATCTCGCGGCACACGCGACAGGTAGGTCAGGTGGTCTACCTTACCCGCCGCTGGGTGGCGGGTGTATGAACCAATCCCCCTTTCCTGTCAGATTTTCTCTGTCGCCGGGAACGACAACAACTGTTGTGGTTTCCTCTCGATAGATATTTTCGATTCTTTGCCTGGAGATCATTTTGGATTTTTTGGTGACGTATTCGCTGTGTTTGGCTTGGCATACGCTGTTTGTGGACTGGTTTTTGACTTTGCGCTGGATTTTTCTTGAACATGTCTGATTTAGATACAATAACTAAGACTCCTGTTTTGTTTAGGGTATGTTCGATTGAAGGTTATAAGGTGAGGTTGCCGAAAGCTTCGGTTGACCCTCACACTGTATGTATGAAATGCAGGGGGAATGAGTGCGCTTTTAGTAACCCTTGTAAGGAATGTGAGGGACTGAATGAAGATGAATACAAGGCTCTTTCTTCATACATTAGGAAGTTGGAACGGGATAGAGTTCGTAAAGCGTCCTCTAGGAGTTCTAGTAGGTTTAGAGTGAGTGAATTTGAATCTGACCCTAACATTAATGTAGAATTAGAACCTCCTTCCCAGGTTTCAGCCCCTGCTCCCCGCGCCGAAGCCGAAGATTCGTCTTCGGAGGCGGCGGCTTTAAAGGCTACGATTCAGTCGATGGAAAAGAAGATTCGCCTGTTAGAGCAAGGTAAGAGTGAGAGTGTTGGTGATCAGTGCAGTGTCCCCAGTGTTGTGGAGGGTGCGTCTGACCGGCTCCTTAGTGCCTCCAGGCCTAGACCTCTTCCAGACTCTCAGTTCCAGTGGAGGAGGAAAGTCGAAAGCCGCAGGAGGGCTAGGGAGAGCCCCCACCGGTCAGGCGTCCCCTCGGCAGATCCTGAAGTACGCTCCCAGGCTGCCTCGGATCGTCTCAAGAAGGAGATCCTGCGTCAGTGTTTCTCCTCTTCTTCTTCGCCATCACTGAAGCGCGGCTGGAACTCCCTGGATGCGTCGCGCCTGTTGAAGAGGGCTTGGAAGGTGCCCTTCAGTCCTTTGGCTTCCAGCCCGGAAGTCTTCCCTGAAGAGGCTTCTTTGGAAGTGAAGAGGCCCAGGAGATCCTGTGATCGCTCGTCTTCTCACGCCCCTCGCTCTGCGGCTGCTTCGGAGAAAGACCCTGTGGATTTGCCTACTAGAGTACTTGCGGGACTCCAGGCTCAGACAGATCTCGGCCCTGGCGGACTCTCTGGCTTTAAGATCTCGTAGGAGAAAGGACGTATCTCTTCCGGTCAAGAGATCTAGACACCTTTCTTCAGAGGATCCCTCTCCTCGTCGTATGCGATCTCCTTCGTATGGGGAGGTTTCGGCCAAGCGTAGGAGCTCACGCGAGTGGCCCCACTCACCTGGCTCTCGCTCAACATCGTCAAGGCGCCAGACTTTGGGCAGGCACTCTTTGGATGGCGACGACTTTTCTCCGGATAGGCTCCCCGCTTCTGGTAGGCGCTCCTCTCCTGCTCTTCTTGCGTCCTCTAGTGTGCGTCCTAGCGGAGAGAGGCGCTCGGGGCAGAACAGGCTCCTTTCGTTGACTCCCTCTCATCGGTCTTCTCCTCAGCATCTCCGAGAACCTAGAAGGCGCCCTTCTCCGAGTAGGCGCTCGTCACCTGGCTGCCACTCTCCTCGCGCTTCGGATCTTGTGTCGAGTAGGCGCTTTTCTCCTGTGAGTTGCTCCTCTCCCTTCAGACGTCAAGAGTCTGGTAGGAGCCGTGCGCCTGGTAGGCATCCTTCTTCTGGAAGCTGCTCTCCTGTGGATAGGCGCCAAGAGCCTCGAGTTCACCGTTCTCCTAGTAGGCGCTCGTCGTGCACGAGGCGCCCTACTCCTGACCGTTCTCCGCTTGGCAGGCATCAAGAGCCTTTCAAGTGCCCTGCTCCTAGCAGCTGCTCCTCACGATAGGCGCCAGGATTCTAACAGGCGCTCTCCCTCTTGTAAGCGCCCTGTTGATGGACTCGGTTTTTCACGTGGTAGGAGCCCTGCCTCTCCTTCAGTCAAGATTTCGTCTACCTCGAAGAGGGAGTCCGATCTTAGGCAGGCCAGGTCGGATAGGCGTTCTTCATTTTCGTCTCGCCGTTCACCTGTTGATTTGACTTCTCCTGTGAGACGGCATTCTCCAACCTCACGCTCTGCTCCTGCAAGGACCTCTTCGTCTTCAAAGGATCCTCCACGCTCTCCTCTGCAAGAAGTCCATGATGGTTCGGATGAAGAAACGAATACTACGGCAGCAGTTTCTTCTTACTAGAAGCTAACAGAGCTTCTACTTCAAGAGTTTGGGGATTCCCTTAGCCCTACTGCTCCTCCTTCTCCGCACTCGTTGTTTTCCACGGCAAAGACAACGAAGGGATCGTCTTGCGTGAGAATGAAGCCGACCCTATCCATGAAGAAGGCGCTTAGGAGTTTTGGTTCTTGGATGCTCTCCAAAGAGGATGCAGGGGAAAAAAAAAAAAACCCCCAAAACGGTGTTCGCCTTCCCACGCCTCGAAGCTATCCGGACGTACTGCTTTTGGTACGAGACAGGAGAGCCCTTGGGGCTGAGTCTACCGTCCTCGGCTGATGCAGACTTTTCGGCGTTGGTAGATGCCACGAGGAGATCGGCTCTTAACTCAGCCAAAACGACTTGGGCTATGAACGAGATCGACCACATTCTGAAAGGTATGTTCAGAGTGCTCGAAGTCTTCAACTTCTTCGATTGGTCGCTGGGAGTCCTGGCTAAGAAGACGCAAGTGCCAGAGTCTTTCTCACCGGAAGACCTTCATTGCGTATTATCCTGCATGGATAAATCCGTTAGAGACGGAGCGAGCGAAATCGCTTCCTTGTTTTGTGGGGCGGGAATTGTAAGAAGAGATCTGTTTTATTGCTCCCTTCTTGACGAAGTCCGTCTCTCTGCTCAGAGGTCTTCGTTACTGTTTTCTCCACTCTCACCGCTCAACTGTTTCCCAAGCAACTGATTCAAGATATCTCGAGATCCCTTTCAGCAAAGGCCACGCAGGACCTTCTGGCCCAGTCGGCGAGGAAGCCTCGTCCCTCCTTCACTGCCAAGACGAGAAAGGAGAAGTCAGGTGCTCAGGAACCCTTTCGAGGGGCTTCTTCCTCCAGACCCGCTTCGTTTAGGGAACGTAGACCCAATAGAAGAGGAAAGAGTTTCTCTAAGTCAGTCAAGACTTCTAAATAAGATACAAGTCCTTCAGACAAAGGGGGCGCCAGGCTTTTAGGATTTGCAGAAGTCTGGGCCCAGAAAGGGGCGAATTCATGGACCCTATCAATCGTGAAGAGAGGTTACCTCATCCCTTTCACCTCAAGACCTCCCTTGACGACCATCCCAAGGGGAGTTGACGGCCAAGTACAGGGACCCCATCATGAACCAGGCCCTCCAACTAGCAGATGATCAGATGCTGGAGAAGGAGGCAATCGAACTAGTGACAGACCATCATTCAGCAGGCTTCTACAACCGCCTTTTCCTAGTTCCGAAATCCTCAGGGGGATGGAGACCGGTGTTGGACGTAAGCGCCCTGAACTTCTTCGTAGAAAAGAAGAAGTTTACGATGGAGACCACTTCTTCGGTGCTGGCAGCGCTGCATCCAGGGGACTGGATGGTGTCCTTGGACTTACAGGACGCTTACTTCCACGTACCGATCCATCAAGGAAGTATCTCAGATTCATGATGGGGGGAAGAATACTCCAATTCAGGGCTCTGTGCTTCGGCCTCTTGACGGCCCCCCAAGTGTTCACGGGGATCTTGAGGAATGTAGCTCAATGGCTTCATTTGGAAGGGGTGAGGATATCCCTGTACCTCGACGATTGGCTTATAAGGGCCAATTCGAAAGATCGTTGTCTGAACGACTTACAGAAACCTTGGAATTGACAAGCTCGTTGGGACTTCTGGTCAATTTCCAGAAGTCATGTTTAGTGCCCGAACAAGAGTGTGTTTATCTGGGGATCCGGATGAACTCTCAGAGTTTTCGGGCTTTTCCATCTCAGGAAAGGATAGCCCGGGGACTCGAGAAAGTAACAGCCTTCTTAGGGAAAGAAGTATGCACAGCGAGGGAGTGGATGAGTTTGCTGGGGATGCTCTCCTCGCTGGAGCAATTTGTTTCCCTAGGAAGGTTGCACCTGAGACCTCTCCAATTCTTTCTTCATCAGAATTGGAGTTGTCGTTCTCAGGATTTGACGTTCTCCCTGTCCATACCTCAGCAAATCAAGGAGGAACTAGTATGGTGGGCAGATCCCAACAAGTTTGTGCAGGGACTGTCTCTGCAATCCCAGAACCCCAACCTAGTGTTGTTCTCCGACGCGTCAGAGACAGGTTGGGGGGCGACTCTGTGTCAGGTACCTGGGGGGGGGTGGGGGGGGGGGGGGGGGGGGTGGGGGGGGGGGGGGGGGGGACCAGGTGTCCTGGCATATCAACCAGGAAAGAATTGATGGCCGTGTGGTTGGCTCTGAAAGCTTTCGAATTCAACGTCAGACTCCGTAGTGCAGATCAACTCGGACAACAACACAGCTCTGGCATACATCAGGAAGCAGGGGGGGACGCATTCCTTCTGTCTGTACGAAACAGCAAGAGATCTTCTTCTGTGGGCCGAAGAAAGAGAATCAAGCTTCTCACCAGATTTGTGGCAGGGCAATGGGAGAGAGGAATGTGAGAGCAGATCTCCTCAGCAGGAAAGATCAGGTCCTTCCCACGGAGTGGCCACTTCATCAGATGTATACCAGAGCCTTTGGAAGTTGTGGGGCAGGCCGCACACAGACCTCTTTGCCACATCAAGAAATACGAGACTGGATCTTTACTGCTCTCCCATCTCGGATCCAGGGGGCAATAGGGATCGATGCACTTCTTTTCGACTGGAAGGGGCTCGATGTGTAACGCGTTTCCCCCCTTCAAGATTCTGGGGATAACGCTCAAAAAGTTCGCAGAGTCAGATTCAACGAGGATGACATTAATCGCTCCCTTTTGGCCGGCCCAAGAATGGATCACAGAGGTACTGGAATGGGTAGTGGACCTTCCAAGATCGCTCCCCTTAAGGAACGATGTACTCAGACAACCCCACTTCGACAGGTATCACAAAAATCTCCCCGCTCTCAGTCTGACTGGCTTCAGACTGCCCAAAGTCTGGTCAGAGCGAAAGGCTTTTCAACGACGGCTGCTAAAGCAATCGCAAGAGCTAGGAGGTCTTCCACCTTACGAGTATACCAGTCGAAGTGGGATGTCTTCAGACGGTGGTGCAAGAGGAATAACGTTTCCTCTTCCAGTGCCTCTGACCCAGATTGCGGATTTCTTACTGTTTCTTAAGCAAGAATGTGGTCTGGTGGTATCAACCATTAAGGGATACCGCAGTATGTTGGCAGCGGTTTTTAGACACAGAGGCCTCAATATCTCATAAAATAAAGACCTGCATGACCTTATTAGGTCTTTTGAAACAACTAAGAAGCATTCACCTAAAACACCGAACTGGAATCTGGACATGGTTCTTCAGTTTCTCGGATCTTCTAGATTTGAACCCCCTGGTTCAGCCTCGTTCAAGGATCTGACAAAGAAGGCTCTTTTCCTTATGGCTCTAGCATCCGCCAAGAGGGTGAGTGAGCTTCAAGCAATTGAGGGCAATGTTGGATTTAAAGAAGAGTCTATGGTTTGTTCTTTCCTCCCTGGATTCCTGGCAAAGAACGAGAACCCATCAAATCCATGGCCCAGAAGCTTCGAAATTCGTGGATTATCTTCTCTTGTAGGGGAAGAGCCTGAGAGAACTCTTTGCCCGGTGAGGATTTTAAAATATTATCTCAAGAGAAAAGAGCAACTTAGGCCAATCAAGAGGTCCTTTGGTGCTCCGTAAAGGACCCCACTCGACCTCTATCGAAGAACGCTCTGTCCTTCTTCTTAAGAAGCCTTATAAAAGAAGCACATGTATCTTGCAATGAGAATCATTTTAAGCTTCTTAAGGTGAAGGCCCACGAAGTGAGAGCCATCGCAACTTCGCTGGCTTTTAACAAAAAATGTCTGTGCGGAACCTTATGGAGGCAACATTCTGGAGATGCCACTCGGTTTTCGCAAACCACTACTTGCGTGATGTAAAAATCACTTATGACAAATGCTTCGCCTTGGGCCCTTACATATTGGCGGATTCGGTGCTGGGCCAGGGAGCTGGAACTTATCCTTGTTAGGCTTATATATTGTTTTTACCCTATGTTTTGTATTTGTTGGTTATGGTTGTCTGAAAGAGGATGCAGGGAGGCATCTCTTTCTGTCGTAGTACTAACCCTAGTTAGTTTGGTTAGGTGGTCTGATGAGTTTTGGCTCCTTGCGGTAGTATTGGTGAGGATCTGTTAAGTAAGCGGACGAGTTCCCTTTGACAGGATCCGACTTGGATTCTACCACACAAGGGGATCAGATATCCTGGTGGTAGATCCGAGAGTCTTTCAGCAACAGGTCACGTCCCTACTGTAGCTCTCCAGGCAATGCAGACTCAGAGACAGTATCAATGAAGTCTTCTGCTGAACAGGTAAGAACCAAGGTTGTTTCCGATACGTAATACAAACCATCGGTCCTTTAACAATAGGAAGTAGCTAGCGGCAGCTGGAACGGTCGTAAGCTTCGAACAAGGGGAGAACGGTAGTTAACTGCTTGCGCGCGACTGGGAGGTAAACAAATCACTTTTGCTTTCGGCCGGAGCGGTGTGAAGGACGTGTTCGTCATCGCTCTCTGCCCGCTTCATCGTCGTATGCTTTGTTTATATTGTGTTTTTTCTACTAATGGTTTTGTTTGACTTGAAAATGAAACTGTAAGTACACTGTTTTCATTTTCATTACTTAATTATGAACCAACATGGAGCTATCGCCGTAGATGCGGCGATTTCCTCTCTTTTCATGAATTGAACCCTTGAATTATGTCTCGGTGCCGAGGGCGGGCGCGCTCGCGCCGAGTCATGTATTTTGGGCGAAAGTGTGTAATTGAAAAATGTAAGTACTTTTTTCATTATATTTTTGCCCTGTGCGTTCGTTACCGAGAGCGTGATTGCGCTCGGCACGAGCCTTTTATTTGGTATGATAAAATGCAATGAAAGTGGATTCGCAATTGCAGTATTCTTTTCATTTTCATTTATTTATTTGCATAAAATTTAATTGGATCAATTTTCGCTCTTACCCGTGGGAATTGATCCTTACGATTATTTTCTGTGAAAGTGAAAATCGCAAGTGCAGTATTCTGTTTCATTTTCATATATATTTTATGATAACATCATATTATTTGGATCAAGTTTCCGCTCTTACCCGGGAATTGATCTTTTCCCCTTTAAGTTCTATGAAGTGAATCGCAAGGGCAGTATTCTGTTTCATTTTCATATTACTTTTCACTGCTGTGCGGGGGTAGGGGAAGCGAAGGTCTGCCAGGAAGTCGTAGGAAACGCTCTCCCACAACTCCCTTGGTATCCGATTCTTCGTCTTCCTTCCTGACCCCCCGCTCAGCTTCCTCGTTGTATTTTGTATTTGGCTCTTCCTTACGTTCGGGGTGGGGGATGTCTTCCCCCCGTGCTTGAGGGAACCCCTCTTACTAATCTATCTATGATACCGCAGGTGCTACATCCATGGGAGACGACCTTGGACAGGTATGGACCACCGCGCGGCAGGGCGTGCCTAGCATCCACGGGCTGCTGCAGCGTCTAGCGAGGTCCTGGGGGTGGTCTCCACTACTACCACGGCCGCTCATGCTGCTCCCCCCCCCGCCTGGTCTACACTCCCCATGCTGTGTCGGTGACGCCGTCTGCCGTACTAGGGCCGCCGCCGTACCGAGGGGGGGTTGCCGCCGCCGCCTGTTTTCTTCGTGTTGCCTGCCCCAGACTTTCCGCTGTTCCAGCAGCTCGCCCTGGACCGGCCGCCAGTACCCAGGTTCCCGCTGGCTGCCGATGATTCCTACGAGGCGATCGCTGGGCCTGCCGTACCTGCCGCTGATGTGATTCCTGCTACTGATGTGATTCCCGCTGTTGGCTTGGCTGTCCCTTCTGGGTCTACCGCTGCCGCTGTTCCTGCCGCTCCTGAGCTGGTTGCTGTTCCTGTCGCTCCTGGTTCCTGAGCCTGTCCATGCTGGTCCTGCCCACGGTGTGTCTTCCCCAGTCCCAGGTCCTTCCGGACAGGTGCATCTGGGCTGGTTGCTTCGGCAATAGCCCCGGCTCCGGCCTGGATGGAGGACCTGACGACTGGTCCTGCGTGAGCTGACGACGAGGAAGAGGAAGAGGAAGCTGTCATCTTGCGTCTTCATCGTCTGCTGCTGGCTTCTTCCCCTTCGACTTCTAAGGCCCATAAGCCGAAGAAGAAGAGGGCGGGTGGCCGTTCCCCCCTAAGAAGTCTCCTTCGGGAACTTCTAAGGGCCCGTCCCTCCCCGGTGGGACGGGGGTCCTTCTGCTGGTCCTCCTGCTCCTTCGGGAGCGGGGCGGCCCGTCTCCCCTTCCGTAAGGAAGAGATGGACGGGGACCAGAGGAGTATCGGTTAGCTCTGGTACTTCCTCGCTCGCGGCGATGCCACTACGCCAGGTTCCGGCTCGGTCTCTCGTTCGCGAGAGATCCCGAGTGTACGTTCTCCCTCGGGAGACCGTGCAGCCAAGTTTCGGCGCCAGAGTTCGCTCGGCGCCAAGACGCGGCACGGAGCAGAAGGCTGGGTGAGACCGCTCAGGTGACTCTCGCCAGGCCAGCGGCCACTCTTGCAGCGACCAGGTGGTAACCCGGGTTTTCCCCCCTAAGAAGTCTCCTTCGGGACCTTCTAAGGGCCCGTCTCGCTCCGGCGATTCGGGGAGCTCTTCTGCTGGTCCTCCTGCTCCTCCCCGGGAACAGGTGGGCCCGTCTCTTCTCTTCTACCAAGGAGAAGAAGACGGGGACCAGAGGAGTACCAGCTTCGGCTGGCACTTCCTCGCCTGGTTCTAGCGGTTTCTGCGCTAACCAGATCCGCCTCGGCCTCTTCGTTTGCGAGAAGTACCGAGTGGATGGTCTCCCACCCGCGGGAGACCGTCCAGCCAAAGTCTTGAACGCCCGAGCTCGCTCGCCGTCAAGACCAAAGCGCAGAGCAGAATCTGGCGAGAGTCGTGCAGACGACTCTCGCCAGGCCAGCGAACGCTCTCAGCAAGCGGACCAGCCGGCTGCTCGGGCTGACGTGACGGTCTCCGACCAGCCACGCGCTGAGGCGAGGAAGGGGTCCCCGCGGCCGTCGGTGCCAGCCTTAGCTGGTGCCAGCCGAGCAGCTGGTACCAGCGTAGCGGCTGGTACCGCAGCCGAGCGGCTGGTGCCAGCCAAGCGGCTGGTACCGCGGCTCCGCGCCGAGGCGCTCGACGCGCCGAGAGGACGCTCATCTGGTCTCACCGCGACAGCGAGCCTAGCAGGTCACCTGACCGCCGCTCCCACAGGGACCGGGCGGATAGGGGGACCACAGCAGCTCCTCTGCACACAGATCGGGGCCGCTGTTCTCGGTCCAGCCGTTTCCCTGGGAAACGGCTCGACTAGGCCTGCAAGTGGCGATTAGCCTGCAGCCCTCCAAGCCCGCTGGTTCAGCTAGCGAGCGAAAGAGGAGCGTCATGTCTTCCTCTCCCGTGCCTGCAACTTCCTCGGTTTGCACCAGGAAGAGCGAGGCACAGCGGGGTGATCGTGAGGGGCATACCCCGCACGTTCCCGTCACGACGGCGTAAGTACCAGGTACGATCTTCGGACCGACCAGGACGTACGCGCAAGTGGCAGGAGGAATCCGAGAGGGATCTATCGCTTCTCCTCCTTAAGGGGGAGGTTCTCGGAATGCTCTTGTTCGAGGGGCTTGACGGTCCTACTCTGCAAGATGCTATGACTTCCGAGATCCAGAGGAACTTTGTCGAGGTTATGGCGCTGATTTGTCAGCGCAACGACCTCGGGGAAGGATTGCCGCTCCCACCAGCAGAGCCCACGTCTCTGCTCGAGTCGTTTTGGGGCCTGAGAGGGAGCCCAAACCGACGGTGGGTCTGCCGCGATCGGAGCTTGCCGATTCTGTGGTCTTGTACCAGAGTCTCTTCGTCTCCTCCGGACAAGAAGGCTCTCTCAGTTCTGACCGGTCGATCAAGCTACTTCCACCTCCTCTACTGCGACAGCGGCGTTTCTACGTGTCTTCGGACACCGTATTTAAATACTCCTTCGGTCCTCCTGAGAGGTTTCGACCTCGACGAGGACTGGAATGAGTCGGAGGACGGTATCGGCTCTCTCCTGTCAGGTGTCGATCAGCCCCACCCAGACGACGTTCCACCAGTGGCGGCAGACCCTTACCGACAGTGAGAGTTCGTAACCCTCCTCGGGAAAACGTTTTTCTCCTGACGATACGTTTTCCCAGACTCTGAGAGGCCGCGATGGCTGCTCCTACTCTTCTCCAACTGCTAGTTCCACTGGGAAGGCGAGCGAGTATCCAATTCCTCCCCCATTCCCTCTCTCCTTACGGCTACGAGGGAAAGGGGAGGGATCCTACAGAGATTTCTCTGTAGGATCCCACGTTGGGGACTGGCTTCCTACCGGGGGGACCTTCCGGGTCCTACCTGACGTAAGCCCCGGTCGTTGAGGAGGGATCCTGCCCCATTCTCGATTTCTACGGGAATCGAGAGGACCACCAGCCGATATCGTTTGACGAATTCGGTGGGGTTTCGCAGACTGCTTAGAATTCTACGGAATTTCTAGCGCATTCAGAGTGTTCGAGTTTTTTACGATCTCCAAACACTTAGGCGAGACCACGGCCCAAAGTGAGCGAGACGAGAATCCCCGATATGTTACACCCGTAGAATCGGGAACCTCGCCTAGCTCGAGTTCCATGGAATTTCTAGCATTGGGAAGAAGACTGCTGCTGAAAGAAGACTATCTGACAGTAGGCGACCAACCTGGAATAGAGAAGAACGGACGGGAATATCCAGTTTGGCTTGAACTATCGTCTTAGTTATTCTGTTCACCATTGAAGCTTTCCTTCGAGGAAGACTTCTCCTTCACGTCTCTTTTGATAGAGATTTCGCAAGGTGGGTCGATCCTCCAATCCTTATTTTTGTTTTCTTGAAGGAAAGAATTTAGGATGGAGATCGTTGTTCCAGAATCCTACAAATATATACGCATATTAACCTCGCGACATGATTCTGCTAAGCAGTTGAATTGTCCGAGGGGTAGGCGCATATCCTAGTTAATCTACGGATTGCGACTTAGACGAGAAGTATTCTAATTGAACTGCAACTCGGGGTTGCCTGCAACCTCCCAGGAGTTTTCAGTTTCAATTTTATATACTTATGGTTTTGTCACGACAACACCATTTCAACTTTTATATTTACCGAAATTCGTTTCGCCTAAATATAATTGCTCGAGCATATCTTTTATTGCTCGGTGGTTCTAGCCGAACGCATTCCTTCGTGGAATAATGTATTACCTGGCAACTCAGATGACGAGTCAGCGAGAGGCCAGGCTCAGCTACTGCGTATTGACTGCCTGATAGCAGCTCAGTATCAGCTGGGCCTCCGAGATGCACGGTCAGTTATGTCTCTCTCTCTCCCCTGCTTTGATTGACTACCGAACCGTATCTCTGCCTAACAATCATGGACTTAGGTCTCTGATTAACGGGGATTCTCGCAATAATGAAGGACCATCTACTGCTGTGACGCTAGATTCCATCGCCTTCAACATTGCGAGAATTTTCAACAGAGATATCTCTTGGACTCTTTCATCTTTCTGTTTACCGCACGGTAACAGAAGTCTGTACAAGTCTCCCGCTGCATCGCACTGCGATAATGCGAATGATTTTACAGACATCTGAGTTTGTCTTCAAATATCTCGTATTCGTAGGTGTACAATTGTTCATTGTTCAACCCGATTTAACAGATGTTGTCATAAGACATCGCCTACTCTCCGACCTGACAGCTCTACTTCCAAATGTTCGCCCATAGAAGCAGTTCTTCAGGCGCTTTCCCCTGTGTTTTCATTACTGAAGAACGCCCCGCTTTCATTGCAACTACGACTTCTCACCGGGACAGCAATGAAATAGCGGTTAGCGTTTTCAGTCATTTGTAAGCACAGGTTATGAATCTTGAGAATCCTTCTCTCGATTCGTCTGTGAAGACGTAGGTTGCATTCAATATCTACCTTCGTCTTCAACGGTACATAGTGTTGTTTCTCCTTAGCTGAGATTCAACAACTATGAGATGTTTTGCCTTCAGGGACCTCGGTCTCTAGAAGGCAATTGACTTTCGCCTGTTGGGCACATGCCTTAAGAGAATCATCACCTCGCTGTCCGGCATTGGTGACAAACAAATACATTATTTGTTTGGTCTCTCGGCATAACCCTTTAAAGGCGAAGGTCACGTGACTTACTCGGATGCTTTGGACAACTTGCCTCCTACCGAACGCAAGTCAGTCGGCAGCTGTCAGAGCGCCCAAGTCAGTTACGAACTACGCTGTTGACTTAGTTCGGTTGTTACAGAGCAATCATTACTTCGTTTTAATAGCTTGTCACAGTACCCATACCATTGACACCCACCATGGAGTGTCGGTGTCCTATCCACTACCGAGAACTTTGCTGCATGGGGATAGGAGGATGCGAGAGACTTCGTGGCAAACGGACAGACCAGTATGGGTACTGGACATCACCGAAGTAGAGAAGAAGGATAGGTCATGCGACTATTCCCTTCTTTTCCTCTGAGGAACTGCATGACTTCTGCTGCGAAGTCAAGCATCCAGGGGATGGGGATCCGTGGCGCTCGATTTCGTACCGAACTTCGTAGCGAAGACTCAGAACCCTTCGGTCCCTGACGATTGGTTCGAGTCGTTCACAGTCCCCTCCCTAATGGACTTCACCGCCTTCGATGCGAAGGAGATGCTGCCTTGTCCGCAAGAACTTCTCCGTGGCGCAGGTACTGAAGGCAGGGACTGGTCCAACCAGACCACATGCCCCTCCTTCTACCTTCGGGATATTGCCCACAGGTCCTTGGATCTTTTTCCCTGGGACCCGTGGTGGCTGCTCAACACGTGTTGTAGCGAAACCCAGACCCTCGCAGGCTGAACAGCATCGAGTCCTGGTGTGACCGTAAGAATGGATGAGTGAATGAGAGTGTGACTGTCTCTCTTTCATCTTTTTCTTCCCCTCTACCTGCGGTTAGAGGGACACGGTCGTCACCCTGCTGGATAAGGACAAGATGCAGGTGAGCTACTCAACAGAGGCCCCATCCTATCCCTTTCACTAGGGATAGGGGCGTATATCCACCACTTCCTCCGAACAAGGGGGAGGAAGTGGGGATGCCAGCTTGAGACAAACCCATACTTTATGTTGTCTCTTGCAAACAGGAACAAGTTCTTTGCTTGCTGGTACGAAGAGATACGCTTGCCTCTCTCTTAGTACGCGGCCCAGAGGTCTGACCATTGATCCTGCGGTGCACACACCCCGATCAATCGGACAGAGGCTTGGATCCCTCCCTCGCTCTTACGACCAGGGAGGCATTCCAGGGATGGACGAACACCAGTCTGTTCATCAAAAGACTCAGATTCCTCCCACCAAGAAGTGAGTCTTCCTATTGTTGGAAAGGACCGATGGTTTGTATTACGTATCGGAACAAATGACAATTTGTCGAAAATTGCATTTTTCCTAACTATACAAACCTGAGGTCCTTTACATATAGTCCCTCCTCATGCCACCCCTCACTCTGCGTATTTTGCATGGGCCAAAAGCAAAAGTGATTTGTTGCCACCGCGCACTGTCGGACAAGCAGTTAACTACCGTTCTCCCCTTGTTCGAAGCTTACGACCGTTCCAGCTGCCGCTAGCTACTTCCTATTGTTAAAGGACCTCAGGTTTGTATAGTTAGGAAAAATGCAATTTTCGACAAATTGTCATTTTTATATCCTACAACACCAGTTGTTTCCCTTCTTTTTATTGTTATTTAGCTGTCTCTTACCCTCCACCAAGGGTGCCAATCAGCTAAGTATATATCTGACAGGAAAGTTCATGTACAAAAATGATATTGTTAAACTACAATAAAGTTTTGTACATACTTACCTGGCAAATATATACGATTAATGGCCCGCCCAGCCTCCCCTCAGGAGACAGGTGGAAGAGAAAATCTGACAGGAAAGGGGGATTGGTTCATACACCCGCCACCCAGTGGCAGGTGAGGTAGACCACCTGACCTACCTGTCGCGTGTGCCGCAAAAATTGAAATTCTGTCGGGAACGTCTGAGACTATAGCTAAGTATATACAGGCGGTCCCCGGGTTACGACGGTCCCGGCTTACGACGTTCCGAGGTTGATGACGCTTTTTTTCTTAAACTATTCATTGAAAAATCCGCCCTGGGTTACGACGCTTGTTTCCGAGGTTACGACACTGACGCTTCCGACGCTCCGAGTTTACGACGCTTTTAAAAAAAAACGCATACTATGATAAGAATCCTTTATAGTTTAGCACAGTTTCTCTCTCTCTCTCTCTCTCTCTCTCTTCTCTCTCTCTCTCTCTCTCTCTCTCTCTCTCTCTCTCTCTCTTTGTATTTTCCGACGAATATAATCACTAATTAGTGTATTTTGATGTTATTTTCATGACTAAATACATTTCATAAAATATAAAATAAATCAGACTGTGATCATGAAGCCAACAAATATGTATGTATTTTTTAGAATTCTTCTTCTGTTTGAATATTACATTATGTATATGTTTCATTATAGGCTGTCAGTAACTCGGTATCTCCATAAAAATAATAATTCTCTCTCTCTCTCTCTCTCTACTACAAAGATGTATGGTTTTTTTTTGTATGATAAATAAATGATTTACTATTTTCAAATATTAATATTAATTTATACAGCAATAATATCAATTCATTAAAGAAAATACCATAGTGATTAGTAAGATTTTAGCTTATACTTTAAAAAATTATGGAAGAATGAAGGAAATCCCAGTCTTCCTCAAGTAACTTCCAGTAACCTTTTCCTCGAGATCCAGGTGCTAAAACTGTCAGATATATCAAGTTCTATGACAGCCAGGAGGGGAAGAGCTGGGTAGAAGAGCTGCAGTGTTGCATCATGTGGTCCTGAATTTTCCCCTCTCTCTCTCTCTCTCTCTCTCCTCTCTCTCTCTCTCTCTCTCTCTCTCTCTCTCTCTCTCATTTACTGAGACTCGAGATTTTTATTTTATTTTAATACTTTCAAATAATAATAATAATAATAGTATAATGTAATTACAAAATTCATATGTGATAGTATTTTAAAGAAATACAATACGTACTAATCTATCCATGTCACTTTTAATTAAGGTTAACTCTCCCTCTCTCTCTCTCTCTCTCTCTCTCATCTCTCTCTCTCTCTCTCTCTCTCTCTCTGCCACACAAGATAATAATGTGTCATAGTGGTAACTCCCTCCCTCTCTTTCGCTGGAAGCGTTATAAGTATTTTTTGAGAGAACAGAAAGAGATAAAACTCTCTCTCTCTCTCCTCTCTCTCTCTCTCTCTCTCTCTCTCTCTCTCTCTCTCTCTTTTACCGAGATGAAAGAATTTTTATGGTACTAGTATGTAAAATGTTTTATTGATAATTTCAGTATTTAATAATAATAATAATAATAATAATAATAATAAAACTTTAATTATAAAATTCATAATGGTCGTATTTTAAAGAGATGAAAATGACCTTTCCATTTCACTTGTAAGGATAATTCCTCTTTCTTACTGAGATGGAGAATTTTTATGGTATATTGGCACGTGTTTATTATAGTTTTCAAATAATAATATAATAATACTAATAGAAGTAGTAATAATACGATAACTAATTTCAAAAGAAATTCTTCCCTTTGTCTTTTCTGTATCAATTTCCCTACCTCATAACTCCAGTGACACTCGAAGCTTAACAATGCCATACAATGGTCAACGAATTTAATGGTTTTAATGTAATCTCTCTCTCTCTCTCTCTCTCGTCTCTCTCTCTCTCTCTCTCTCTCTCTCTCTCTCTTACTCTAGATGAGATCATTTTCATGGACATGTATAAATAAGTTTATCATTAATATTTTTCCAATAATAATACTTATTAACTGTAAGTACAAAATACATATCTGAGTATTTTTAAATACAATAATCATTCCATTTCTCTCTTTTAAATACTGTAAGGACAACTCTCTCTCTCTCTCTCTCTCTCTCTCGTCTCTTCGTCTCTCTCTCTCTCCAACAAGATACTTGTCATACATTTGGTGTTTCTATTTCTTCCTTTTATCTCTCTCCTCTCAGCAAAAGAATTGATAGACAGACAAACATAATTGCACAGTCCTCTCTTTCTCTCTTCTCTGGAGAAATATATGTATTTATGGAGAGGGGGTAAAAAGTTGCCTACAGATGTTCATTTCAATCTATTGAAACCTAAGGAGTTATTTCTCTCTCTCTCTCCTCTCTCGTCTCTCTCTCGTCGCTCCTCTCTCATCGTCTCTCTCTATCTCTTGTATTTTAATGAAAATATACAGTAATTTGTGAATACACAGTGTTGCACATGAAAAAAGTAAATTAGTGATAATTTTAGAGATATGGCCCTAAGAAAAATTGCAAATTAGTAGAGAAATTTTCCCTGTGGACATGTTTTCAAGAACGTCGTTCTGGCTTACGACGATTTTTGGGTTACGACGCGTCTTAAGAACGGAACCCCCGTCGTAACCCGGGGACCGCCTGTTTCTGCCAGGTAAGTATGTACAAAACTTTATTGTAGTTTAGCAATATCATATTTCAGTATATAATATTAAATTAAAATATATACACGTTTAAAGAATTACAGTACATATAAGGTTTTTAAAGGAAATCACTGTTGTGATCAAGATGATATATTATATTGGTTTTTGAAAGGTTGGAAATAGATAGTCCCAGACTCATAACTGGTTTAGGTTCCTACCCGTGAGACATAAGGGTTGTGGAAATAGCCAAGCTTAAACTATTTTCTTTAATGTGATTACCAGAGATATTACAAGACAATTTTTTAAAAAATGCAGCATGCGTGTGTATACACAGATAAAAAGTGAACACATTCTGCCGTATCTGATCTACTCAGAAGTTTTATGCATCACTAACTTGTAATCCATTCAGAATAAATATTGCATTAATGTGATTGTCAGTGTAAGAATTTCATATAATGTAGTTACCAGCTGGATTTTCACCTTATACATGTAGTTTGGAAAGTATATTTAAATTTTTGTGTTTTATAAATGCAGAACGTAGAGATAACATGCTAAGAGAAAATTTTTCTTCTATTATTGTGAGCTAATGGTGGAACTGCTATTTTTAATTGTGGAAACATCTTAACTACAGCAAAGTCCACCTATAGCTTTGCAGCTAAGCCCCGCCCACTGCACACCATTGATTGGCTACCTCTCGAAGGGGAACGACATCACACTAGTTCAGTCCAAATGATTACCAGTATGGATTTAACTTCATTCGGTAATGTTGAGTTTTGTGCATGAATCATGACACCAGATTTGAGTTCCTGGAATTGTGACATATATAATTGATATTTCTGATAAAAGATATAGTATATTAAATATCATGAAGATCTTGAATCATTTTGTCTGTGCATTTTTTTTTTTTTATCATGTGCGGCCTAAATACAAGCATCTTGCCTTTTTCTTTTAAATTGGTATTGGCCTACATAAGTGATTCCATATAGACCACATTAATTGAAATGAGGCATGCATTGACTTATGCTGCCAGTTCTGTTATTAGGGTATTAATTCATCATATTGCAATACACCACCTGAACACCTGAATTAGCCTGGTCACCTGACCAGCTCAAACAGCACCCCACAAATTTACCCACAAAGGTAAAATTTTAACTGCCAGCGTTAGCAACGCTGCAGGTAAACATTGTTACTAAGTCACCTGTCCACGGTTGGCAACGCTGCCACCAGCAACCGGCCGACAGTGACCACCTACGTCAATCGCATTTTGTTCGCTCGCCTGCCAAGACGTTTTCTTGCAGCGTGTGAACCTTTGGTCACAGCCCGACCCCCTACTGTGTTCTTGGAATGAGATTTGTTGACGCCATTTAGCTTGTTTTGAATTTTGCCTTGATTTTCACTCTGTTTGATTGAAGAGAATGGACTTGGACCATAAAATGGACTCAACTTCAAAGGATCCTCCCCAACTAAGACGCCTGCAGACCACCCCAGCAAAGATGCAGCTACTCATTGCTCCTGTACAGCCTGCAAACGGAGGATGAATACACTCAGATACAATAGACATTCCTTGTGTATTTCATGTAGGAAGATTCAATACAATCTAGGTCATAGATGTGACAAGTGTAGGGATTGGTCTACGGAACAGATGCAGGCTTACATTAAACATAGGAAAGCTCTTGCTTCAAAGAGTCAGGGTAGGTTAGCTTCAGGGGCTAAACTCAAGGTAGAGGAAGCTAGTGATTTAGAATCAGTCCTGTTTAAGAAGTTAGAAGATAGGTTGACATCGAGTATGTCTGGGTTGTTTACTTCGTTAATGTCAAAGTTGCAAGACAAGATGAAAGTTAGCAATAGGGAACAATGTACTAACTGCTCTCTTCCAGCTCCCCTGCCTGTTCCAGAACCAGCCCTGACGGGTGCTGGGGGTCATGGAGAACCAAAAACCGAAAGGGTAGGAACTACCGACCCCCCCGGTGAGGATCAGGCAGTGTCTGGAGCAGAATTCTCCTATTCCCTTGAGAATGTAAGTCTGAGTATAAAATTGAAAATAGGAATGATGCAGACAGCTAAGGGTGTTAGGGATCAGTTAGGCGAGGCACTGTTCCAAGAGCAGTTGCCCTCAGATCCTTTATTTAGTCCTGCTAGGTTAGGATCCCCATTGGATCCAGAGAATTGTTTGTTTCTGGCCAATACTGCGCCAAAAGTAAAATCTAGCCTTCCTCCTTCAGGGAGCTTCGACTTGGTTCCTTCGGTGGTAGATACTTTGAATACCCCCTCCTCTTCAAAGGTTCCCTTTCTGTCTGGAAGTACTTCAGAATCTTTGCCCTTTGAGGGTTCCTCAAGCGTTGCTCAGTTCAATTTGGCTGATTATTATGGTGATCTTTTAGGTCTTTCACAGGGGTATAGGTCTTTAGTTAGGCCGTGTTTCTTTTGGGTTTCTGTAACAGTTCAGGACCATGTTCTAAAATTTCCCTGAATTCTGTAATGATATGTATTTTAGATTTTCAAGGTGGTGAGGAATCAATCTATTTTCTTTCCCTTAAAAGGATGGCTTCTAATCCTTCTATATCCTCGGGTTCTTCAGTTTCTCTTCCCCCAGTTTTGGGGGGTTCTGTTTCAGTATCAGGGCATTCAGCAGCCCCTCCTCAGGGGGGTTTCCTACCTTCTCCTTTGGTTTTCCCTCATAAGAGTACTTTTGCTTCTAACACGGCTTCATTGCGTTCCGCAGGGTTTTCCCGTTCGGGTGAGGTGTTGATGTCTTCCCTGCCTTCAAATGTTACTTCTATTTGGTATTCCTTTGTCTTCCGCTGGTTTTCAGTGTTTGGGGGGGCTAAGCGGCAGTGCCTCAGTTACCTGTCTTACTTCTGCGATCACTGGTCCTGGGCCGTGGATAGTCCCCAGTGTATCTTTGTCTTCCTTCTCCATCCATCCTTCCTAAGGTAGGAGGGATATTCCACTGGATTTAGGTACTGGTGTTAGTTCAGTGTAGGCTTTGGTAGCAGGTTGTCCAGGCTTCCGGACTTTGTTGGGTCCAATAGTTGCTCAGCAAGGACGGTTACATCCGGATTTTTCGTGTTTCATCAGCGGTGGACGTATGCACAAGGGATGCGTCCTCTTCGCTTGTTTGGAGAAAATCTTCTTGGATATTATTAGTTCGGTTCAAGCCAAGTTGTTGAATCAAGTTCGTGAAGCATGAGGTCTGCACAGCTCCAGCGGTGTTTTGCTTCCGCAAGAATCCTCGAGTTGGTCGGTAGTTACCTGCATCTCTTGTAGAGGTGTTGATCTTGCGCAAGCCTTTGTGTTAGCTCAAATGCAGGTTTGATGTCTCCTGATGTTCAGTCCTTCAGGTGAGGTCAGGGAAGGTAGGTTCTCTGTCTCATCAGGGTGGTATTCCAGGAGTCTGTCTTTTGCCTTTGTTTCTCCTTCTGCTCAGGTGTATTTGGAAAATGTAGAGAGAGAATTTTCTGTCAAGGACATAGGTCCTCCTCCATTCACCATCTGTTTCCTCGGTTGAAAGTTGATTAGGAACCTTTTAAACCAAGCCAAGCTATGTTTAAGGAACTTTTATCTACCAAACCGCTGGTTTTGTATCCATCATGCAAGTTGCTTTGGTTTGGGCATGTGGAACAAGCCCTGAGGGAGGTGGACTTTTGGTTAGCTGCAGTAGTGGGGGCGGGTAGGCAGGACTCGGCTCTTATTCCCAGTCGTAAGCCCTTGTAAGGCATAGCAGGTAACCCTTCATTGGGTTTCAGAGCACCTCTTAACGAATCGGTGGAGGTTCTCCTTCGCAAGGTCCCTGCAGGTAACAGACTTGGTATTTCGGTGAGAGAAGCGGCCCTGCTTGAAGACACCTTAAGGAATCAGTCCGAAGCTCTGTCGCATACTATGTGGATATTCTTGGGCCTCATGGGTTTCTTAAAATGGGATGGGTATACTCCTTTGGATATCATTTTATTTGATAACCTTATCACATTGGTATCAATGGGTTTAGCTCATCAAGCGAACGTCTCGGCTGGTTGTACTACCTTTGTCGGCAAGAAGAGGAGGGATCTTTACCTGAGCCATCTCCCACCTCATTTCCCAGGTATTCACAAGCGAGTTTTGTCCAGGGCTCTGCTGGCGCTCTTGTGGCAGTCTTTTCAAGGAGGAGGATGTATCATCTATGGTTAATTTTGTTTCCTCCATGTCGGTAGTTGAGTCTCAGCAAGCCATTATTTGGGTGGCTCCTCAGAGCAAGGTCCCCTAAAGGTGCACATGTGTCCTCTGCAGGTAAGTGCCCCGGTTTATCTTCCCCGGCCAGGTCTCCCAATAAAGTCAGGTTTTCATCCATACCTTCTTCTACTTCCTCCAAACCCTCTTCTGGCAAGAAGGGTTTTCGGAGATAGAAGACACTGCCCTCGTCGATGCCAGTAGGAGGTTGTTTGTCCCTCTTCGTAACAACCTGGGAGAAGTGGGGTGCGGAGAGTTGGGTAGTGGAGGTCTTGAGAGTGGGGTACAAGATCCCTTTCCATTCTGCCCCTCCCTTATCCAATTCCCCGTTAGTTCTTTCAAGCTATTCCCCATCATCCATCAAGGGGAGGTTTTTGTCGATGGAGATTCATTCTTGTGACCAGGGAGCATTAGAACTAGCTCCACCTACTTCAGGCTTTTACAGTCGAATCTTTGTAATCTCCAAGGCGGACGGTTCTTGGAGGCCCATCATAGATCTTTTGGGCCTGAACCATTTCATTTTTTCCACGAAGTTTTCGCATGGAAATGACTCAGTCGGTGCTGAAGTCGTCTGAAAACATGACTGGATGGTGTCAGTGGACCTCATGGATGCATATCTCCAAGTTCCAGTACATCTGGAATCTCGGAGATTCCTTTGTTTCTTGGTCCTTGGGAACCTTCCAGTTCAAAATCCTCTGTTTCGGACTGACCACGCACCTCAGGTGTTCACGAGGGTGGTGGCTCCTGTTTTCTGCTATCATGCATCGTCAGGGCTTCCGCATGAGGAGGTACCTGGCCGATTGGCTAATTCAAGCTTCTTCCAGGGAGGAGGCTCTAAGAGCAAGGAACTTCCTTCTAAATCTGTGAGAGACATTGGGGATTTTGTATCAACATGACGAAGAGTTCCCTGTCCCCTTCTCAGACTATTACCTATCTCGGCGTGGAGATTCAGATGCCTTGTTTGAAGGCTTTTCCTGACACGAGAATGAGTGCAGTCGATTGTGAGTCATCAAGTCGAGCTCTTCCTCTCGGACAGCGCAACTTACAAAGAGTGGAGAAGTCTTCTGGGAAAGATGTCATCTCTGTGCCTTCTAGTTTACAGCTCTCATCTCTGGATGTGTTCACACTGCAGGTACGTCTCAGGAATCGCTGGGACTTTCAGGAGGAGAACGCAGTGATAATCTGGGACGATTCCTGCCTTAAGGATCTTAGGTAGTGGTCAGAAGAGTTCATCTGACCACCGGTGTAAGTCTTGCCCTCCCATTCTGGACGTCCATCTGTATTCAGATGCCTCGAATCAGGGTTGGGGCGCAACCTTGGAGGAAGCTCAGGCCAAGGCCTTTGGAGGGTTTTGGATTGGGAAGAGTCAATAAAGTCCAAGAATTAAGAGCCATAGAGGAGGCTCCTGTTAAGCGTTCAAAGATCAAGTTTGGGAGAAAGTCATAGCACTCTTTTCAGACAGCGCTATGGCACTAGCTTACCTAAAGAAAGAGGTAGGTATAAAATCGTCAACCCTCAATATTCTCATGCAGAGAATCCTACGTTGGTGCGAAAGCCGCAAGGTCTCGTTACTTCTGCAGTTTATTGCAGGAAAGCTCAACATTCTAGCAGATGCACTGAGCCGTTCGAAAGAAGTCCGAGGAAGTGAATGGACATTAGCGCAAGAGGTTGTCCAATCGCTGTTAAAGAG
The DNA here is from genome assembly GCF_015104395.2 of Macrobrachium nipponense. NCBI lineage: Eukaryota > Metazoa > Arthropoda > Malacostraca > Decapoda > Palaemonidae > Macrobrachium > Macrobrachium nipponense. Next base: position 126,115,611 of record NC_087201.1, read on the forward strand.
GTGGCCAGACACGGTGGATCTGTTTGCCACAAGGATGAACTACCATCTACTGGTATAATTCTCTCCGGTAGTGAACCCTATGTCTTGCGAGACGTACGCTGTGCTCCACCCATGGGACAATCTCCACGTATATGCCTTCCCTCTGTTTCGGCGTCATTCATCAAGTACTGATGAAGCTAAGAGGGTGCAGGAATATGGAGATGAAACCTAATTGCTCCGTTTTGGCCTCGGAGACCATGGGACCCGGATCTCTTGGATTGCTGTCCGAACCTCTGATCCTCCTGCCACGAAGGAAGGATCTTCTCAAACAACCTCATTTTCCTCATTACCACAAGAACCTTCCCTTGCTCAACCTAGCTGCATGGAGACTGTCCAGTGAGCAGTCCGAGATTCTGGTCTTTCGAAAGGAGTGGCTCAACAACTTTCTATGTGCCTGAGGAAGTCGACAAAGAAGTTATACCAGGTAAGATGGGGCAATGTACCGTACATGGTGCAGGGGAGAAGGGTATAGTATTTCTCGCCCTACAATAGCAAAGGTGGCAGATTTTCCTCTTTTCCTCAGGAAATCCAAGTCCCTCTCTTACTCTACTATCACAGGCTTCAAACCCATTAACTAGCACCTTTAGGTGCCATTTACCGGAGATTTCTAATTGTAGAGTTCTTTATGGTCTTCTCAGATCTCAAGATCTTTTAAAGTGCCAATCCGATCGTTCCACTTCAGGCCGGCTTCCATGGGATTTTAGCAGAAGTTCTGAAATTGTTAAGTTCTTACCCCAGCTTTTGAACCTCTGGAGAATTTGTCCTTATGAGAACTTACTAAGAAATTGTTGTTTTTTATATCACTGGCTACGGCTAAAAGAGTGGGGGAAATTCAAGCTGTCTCGAGATCAATTTCATTTGCGGTTAAGGATTTGTATCTTTCGTATCTTCCGGAGTTTGTGGCTAAGTCAAAGTCAGAAACTAACACTCTTCTGAGAGAGTTTAAGATTTCGTCTCTCTAGGATTTCGTCGGAGGTGACGTTGCCGAGATGTCTTTGTCCAGTGCAAGCACTTAAATATTACCTGTCGTGCACTTCCAAATTATTGCCGCGGCCTCAGTCCTCATTCGTTTCACCCAGGAATCCCTCAAGACCGCTATCAAAAAATGCCATCAGTTTTTACTTAAGGGAAGTCATTTCCCAATCCCTTCCCGGAGACACAATTTTGGATAACAGTATTCAGTGCCCTAGAGCGCATAGTATCAGGAGTATAGTGACGTCATCTGCTTTCCTGAGGAATTTCTCAGTAAGCAGGATTTTAGCAGCATCTTGGAAGTCAGTATCGGTATTCACTTATTTCTACTTGAGAGATGTGCAGTTCATATCTGAGGGGGTTTACTCGCCAGGGCCGTTTGTAGTAGCTATTTCAGTGTTACGTTTGTTGGCAATTAGCTTGGATTTTGTAGGGGAGGTAGTAGTTTTATTGATTTCTTGTTTTTCGTAGCCTACTTTTCATGGGTTATGTCTGGGTTTCGTGTACTATCCCTGGTAAGTTTGTTGTTTTGCATCGGCACAGCTCCCTCATCGCGACTTCTGGATTCATCACTTGCCTTCAGTGGACGTCAGGAGAGATCTGCCCTTGGAACTTATTCTCCATACATGAGAGGCTAACAGCCACATGGGAGATGTTCAGTTCCCCTCCATACATGAGGTATATGATACCACAAGGGAGGCTTCAGGAAGGATCTGTCCTTGGGACTTGTCATCAATACATGGGAGGCTGTAGTCACATGTGAGGTGTTAATTTCCCACCACACGAAAAATTTATGATACTTCATGGGAGGTTAGACATGACCAAGACGAGATTTAGAATGGATTAGACTAACGTTGAGGTACTCTGTTCCTTCTGTCTTTCACCTGAGCATTGATTGAAGGTGAGTTGAC
>NC_087201.1:126118032-126152011 GCF_015104395.2 Macrobrachium nipponense
GGACTCTTCTGATGGTAGTGCATCGAAGAAAAGAAAGGCCATCACCATGGAAATTAAAGTGGACATTATAAAGCGATCCGAGAAGGGAGAAACGCCAACAAACATTGGCCGCTCGCTTGGCCTTAGCCGTTCGACCCGTTGCTCACCATTATCAAAGATAAAAGAGCGCATCGTTGAACATGTGAAAGGATCTGCTCCTATGAAAGCGACAGTGATAACTAAGCAGCGTAGTGGTCTAATAATTGAAATGGAAAGGTTATTGGTGCTTTGGTTGGAAGACCAAAATCAACGGCGTATCCCAGTCAGCCTTATGGTGATTCAGGAGAAGGCGAAAAGATTGTTTGAAGCGTTGAAAAAAGAAAAGGGGGAGGGAAGTGAAAGTGAAGAGTGTTTGTGGCTAGTAGGGGGTTGGTTTTATTGCCGATTTAAGGCTCGGGCCAATTACCATAACCTTAAATTGCAAGGTGAAGCTGCTAGTGGGGATGAGAAAGCAGCGAGTGAATTTCCTAAAGCGTTGTCTGAGATAATTAAGGAGGGGGGTTGGTTATTCTGCTCAGCAAGTGTTTAACGTAGACGAGACAGGTTTGTTTTGGAAACGTATGCCTAACCGCACTTACATCGCCAAGGAGGAGAAGTCAGCACCCGGTCATAAAGCCAGCAAGGAGAGGCTAACTTTACTTCTTGGGGGTAATGCTGCTGGCGACTTCAAACTGAAGCCCTTGTTGGTGTATCAGGCTGAAAATCCAAGGGCACTCAAGGGCATTTGGAAGGGTCAACTACCAGTAATTTGGAAGTCCACAAGAAGGCATGGGTGACACTTGCAGTGTTTGAGGACTGGTTCGTAAACCATTTTGTTCCAAGTGTGGAGCGGTATTGCGCCTCCAAGGGTATCCCCTTTAAGGTGTTGCTAGTGCTGGACAATGCCCCTGGACACCCTGCCCAGCTGGGAGACTTCAACCCTAATGTCAAGGTGGTTTACCTTCCACCTAATACCACCGGCCCTTTACAGCCTATGGACCAAGGAGTGATTGCTTCATTCAAGGCCTACTACCTACGAAGGACAATTGCTATGGCTTTACAGGCAACTGAAAACCAAGAAGGACTTGACTCTGAAGGACTTTTGGAAATCCTACAACAGCCTTGATGCTGTAAAGAACATTGCTAATTCCTGGGAGGAGGTTAAGCAAACAAACATGATGGTGTCTGGAAGAAAATTTGTCCTCAATTTGTGAATGATTTCCATGGGTTTGAGGACACAGTTCAGCTAGTTGTCAAGAACGTTGTTGCCCTGAGTAAGGAAAATCAATTGGAGATGGAGGTTGATGATGTTACAGAGCTGCTGGAGTCTCATGGCGAGGAGTTATCTGCTGAGGACCTGATACAACTGGAGAAGCAGATAATAGAGGAAGAAGAAGAAGCACCCACCCCAGAGCCTAAGGCTTTCACAAGGCAGGACTTGATAAGAGGTTTTGCAGAGTTGCAGCAAGCGTTGTCAACTTTTGAGGCTCAGGATCCCAACTTGGACAGGTTCACTAGGGTTTCCAGAGGGCGTCATGGATTTGATGCAGTGTTACAAGGAGATCTTGGATGAAAAGAGGTCGCTCTCTGTTCAGACTAACCTGGAGCAGTATTTTAAGAAGGTAAGAGGCCTGCAGGAGATCCTGTACCCTCTACCTCAGCTGCCTCTGCTAATCCAGCACCTTCTGAATGTTCTGCTAACCCAGACTCCACCTGCCCCATATCTCCAGCACCTTCTGTAGGTTCTGCATCCTAAAGACTCACCTGCACATCTCCACTAGTATGTTCTGCCTCACCTAAAGACTCACCTGCCCCAATCCACTCCACTAGTATGTCTGCCTACCTCAAGAATCACCTGCCTCAGCATCTCCAGTACTAGTATGTTCTGCCTCACCTCAAGAATCATCTGCCTCAGCATCTCACCTCAACTTCTGGAGGTTCTTTTCTCTTCACTAACCTCCCCCAGTCTCTCTCCAGCACCGCAGCTTCCTCTCCAGTGTGCAAGCCAATCAAACTAATAAAGGTAAGGAATTGTTCTCTCGTTGTTATTGATAGGTATTTACATTAAATCATGTGGTATTTTTCAATGTTCCGACTTACGCTGAAAATCGTGTTACGATGCATCGTAAGAACGGATCTACGTCGTAACTCAGACCGGACCCCCCTGTACTGTTGGCCGCAGGGCATTTGTCTTGATCATGCTGACGAGCACAGTACTGGCACCAAGTTGCTGGGTTCGAGGGTTTCGGCGAAGGTGGATGCTTCCGCTTGACTTCTTGCTTCTCTTGTAGGCCGAAAACAGCACACAGCTGATTAGTTGGGGCACGTATGGCAGAAAGTTGCAGTTTAGCCGCCTCATACGACCGACAGGTGGTGATGAAATCTTGCAAAGAAGAATTGGCATCCAAGGCGATCAACTTCTGAACCAAGTCCGCGTCTCGAATGCCCATCAAGATAATCATTTTCAGCTGGGTCTCTTCACATGCGACGGCGGTAACCTGGGCATAATCAACTTCTTCCGCAAGGCGTCGAAGTTTCACATAGAAATCAGCGAAAGATTCCCCTTCCGATGCTTGCAGCTAAGTAACTCTCTTCGGCGAAGTACTTCATTCCTTCAAACCCTTTATATGTGACTGTAAGGCGTCCAGGACTTCATCTACAGCTTATCTGTAGAGGGAGATATTTGAAGTGGTGTGTTCTAAAAACACGCTGCGTTTCCAGGGTTAAAAAACACCTCCTCATCTGGATCATTTGTTTTTCCCGTGGAAGCTTAGAAAGATCCACCATGACAGCATAGTCATCCCATCGACGTCCATTCCCTGAACATCTGGAATGTTGCATCTGCCTTCAGTGGGGGTGGCGTTTGCGCGGTTGCTTTCTGTGGTGGTGGAAGAGAGGGTTGACCTGGAGTTCGATAAACCAAACCTCTGGTGACCAGGTAGTAAGGGTACCTGAATGAGAATGGATGATTGGTGCAAGAGTTTGAATGAGGGCAGTAAACCTTGCATTCCTCCTCTTCTCTTCTAAGATCATCTTCTCTAAGGCGAATTGCTTCTTGTTCCCTTCTTCTTTCTTCTTCACGTTGTCTGTCTTGTCTTCTTGTTTTCATCTTCCTTCTTCTTCTCTCATCCTCATACAAGCGAGATTCCTCTAAAAACTTAATCAAAACGAGGAAATCTGTCCAGTAGCTTGAGAGGTAGATGGGGGCTGGTAGCGGGGGCTTAAGAGTGGTGGGGAGGGAGAGACTGGATGCTCCAACACTCCCCCACACTCAGAGTGTGGGCGCCCACATTACTGGATTGCCACTGTTCTGTGGGCTCTTCTAATTGGTCTGCAGGCATACCTTTCGAGTCCGTCATTATTGTCGATGTGCAGTGCGCAAGAATAAAGTTTCAACAAAATTATTAAAATTATTCCAAAACGTCTGATACGAGAATAATAAATAAAATTCGTTGAAGCGTGAGTGTGTGCGTATGTGCGAGAAATACGTCAGCCAACGAGGGGACTAATGAACGATAGTGTCTGCCTACGGCAGCTCACATCCAAGGCGACGTTGCCAAGTCGACTCAGTCAGCCCGTGACATGGCATGAGTGCGGGTGTGACAGTCGGTGCTCCGGCGAAGCCACAACAGAATAAATGCATACTCAATAAAATCACTAGAGCACACAAAAAAGGCACTATAAAAGCACAATGCACTGCACAACACTTCACTGAGTACTTGAGGCACTACACTGCACATGACATAGAATGAATTCAGTAAGGGATCAGGTAGGGGGGACACGAAAGCACTTTTGAATTGAACGTTCATCCAATATGGCGATGACCGTCCGGTTCCCGATGTCCAAGTCTTGATAAGCTTCAAACAATACGACACTTCCAAAGTTCACTGCGCCATGTATGTGTTGGTAAACTCCTTAACCTTAAGTGGAGGGGCAAGGACACAACTTAAATGTAGGTTCCAAATGTCTATTGTAGAAATATATACAAGATCCAGTGGACAAAGAGCAGCCAGCTAAACAAATAGACAGATGAGACGAGACTGCCTCACGAAGGCAATAATTACAATGTTGCCAATACTTAAATGTTGCCATATCATATTACTGGACTTAACATGGGATACTCTAATGGCGCGCAACATGTGAAATAATGTTTGAACATAATAATACTGGTACATGTGAAATGCGTCTTTTTCATGTACCTACAGGGCATCTCTTCTAAGAGGAAGCAAGAATCCGCCCCTGCTGCTGGTAAGAAACTCAAGAAGTCTGGTAGAAGGTTCCAGCCTTACCAGAAACATCAGCAGCAACAGCAGTTCGTTCAGGCCGTCCCAGTTACCCAACAGGGACAACCATCGACTTCGAAACAGGCCCAACCCATCCTCCTGTTGTCCCCCTCAGTCGCAACCCTCACCTCCTACGCAGTCTCGCCGGCCTTCAACTCTATGTATGAAGGTCAAGCTTACCCAGCCTTTAATAGGCTTTCGAGAGGTAGCAGGGCGAGAGGCCACTTTCGCCAGCGTGGCACAGGGAGAGCGGCAAGGGGAAGGCAATTCAGAGGAGGGCGCGGAGGTCAACCCGCCCAACAACAGTGAGGCTCCCCAGGTAGGAGGGAGGCTGTTCCTCTTCCGTCACAGGTGGGGGTTCAGCAAATGGGCACAGAGCATCGTGTCCAAGGGATTGGGTTGGAGTTGGATCAAAGATCCCCCTCCAATCAAATCATTTTATCAGGAACCATCAAAGGAATTGACAGATTACGCGGAGGAAACTCCTTCAGAAAGGAGCTATTGCGAGAGTCAAGCATCTAAAATTTCAAGGTCGCTTATTCAGCGTGCCAAAGAAAGGCTCAACAAAAAGAAGGGTAATCTTAGACTTGTCAAAGCTAAACTCTTTCATTCGTTGCGACAAGTTCAAAATGCTTACCATCTCGCAAGTAAGGACCTTACTTCCCCGTGGGGACGTCACATGCTCCATCGATCTTACAGACGCATACTATCATATCCCTATAGCCAGGCACTTCCGCCCATTCCTGGGCTTCAAACTAGGAAATCAGACGTTCTCATTCAAAGTGATGCCCTTCGGTCTGAATGTAGCCCCCAGGGTATTCACGAAAATAGCAGAAGTGGTAGTTCAACAGTTGAGAACTCAAGGGATAATGGTAGCAGCATACCTCGACGATTGGTTGATCTGGGCACCAACGGTCGAGGAATGTCTCAAAGCCACAAAAAAGGTAGTTCAATTTCTGGAACATCTGGGGTTCCAGATAAACAAGACAAAATCCAGACTTACTCCAGAGTCTCGTTTTCAGTGGCTAGGAATCCAATGGGATTTGTCTTCCCACAATCTGTCAATTCCGGTGGTCAAAAGGAAAGAAATAGCCAAGTCTGTGAAACAATTTCTCAAATGCAAACAAACATCAAGGAGAACGCCAGGAAAGAATCCTAGGTTCTCTTCAGTTTGCCTCAGTGACAGACATCCTCCTGAAAGCAAGGCTGAAAGATATAAACCGAGTTTGGCGATCGAGAGCAAACGCCAAATCTCGAGACAAGTTGTCAGTAATTCCACAGATCCTTCGCAATCAGCTCCGTCCATGGACAAAAGTGAAGAACCTGGCCAAACTAGTACCCCTTCAATATCCCCTTCCAGTGTTAACCATTCACACGGATGCCTCCCTGTCCGGGTGGGGGGGATATTCTCAATTCAAGCAAGTTCAGGGAACTTGGTCAGTTCAGTTCCGCCAGCTTCACATAAACGTCTTGGAAGCAATGGCAGTATTTCTACCCTGAAGAGACTTCTTCCCCCGAAAAAGTCTCAATCTAAGACTAGGTTTTGGACAGTGCAGTGGTAGTTCATTGCATCAACAGAGGAGGGTCCAAATCCAAACATGTGAACCATGTTATGATAGCCATCTTTACACTAGCAGACAAACACAAATGGCATCTGTCCGCCACTCACCTGGCGGGGGTAAGAAATGTGATAGCGAACGCTTTGTCCCGGTCGGTCCCTCTGGAATCAGAATGGTCCCTGGACGACAGGTCATTCCAGTGGATATGCCGGAGAGTCCCAGGTCTCCAAGTGGATCTCTTCGCCTCACAAGCGAACCACAAGCTCCCTTGCTATGTGGCCCCCAACCTGGACCCTCTGGCTTATGCCACGGACGCCCTGTCGTTAGATTGGAATCAGTGGAGAAAAATTTATGTTTTTCCTCCAGTGAATCTTCTTTTGAAAGTCTTGAGCAAGCTGAGGACTTTCAGGGACTAGTAGCTCTGATTGCTCCAGACTGGCCCAAGAGCAACTGGTATCCTCTGCTTCTGGAATTGGGTCTCCGACCTCAACGGATTCCCAATCCCAAGCTGTCACAATCAGTACAAATGAGGACTGTGTTCGCTTCCTCAGGAATTCTTCAGACCCTAACTTTATGGACTTCATGAAGTTTGCGGCTAACAAAGATGCTAACATTGATCCACAAAACAGCCTCTTCCTAGAATCAGATAAGAGAGAGTCAACTATTAGACAATATGACTCAGCTGTTAAAAAATTAGCATCCTTCCTGAAAGAATCAAACACTACAACCATGACAGTTAACTTAGCTATATCCTTTTTCAGATCCTTGTTTTGAAAAAGGTTTAGCAGCTAGCACTATTACTACTCATAAATCGGCTTTGAGGAAGATCTTTCAGTTGGGTTTCCAGATAGACCTAACAGAATCTTACTTTACATCTATTCCTAAAGCCTGTGCTAGACTTAGACCTTCTCAAAGGCCTACTGCAGTCTCATGGTTCTTAAATTATGTCCTCAAACTAGCCTCAGATACTGACAACTCGTCTTGTACATTCATAATGCTTCTTAGAAAGACGTTATTCTTATTAAGCCTAGCTTCAGGAGCTAGAATTTCAGAACTGTCGGCTCTATCCAGAGATGCGGGTCATGTGGAATTCCTCCCCTCAGGAGAAGTTCTACTTGCGCCGGATCGTAGCTTTTTGGCTAAAAACGAGGATCCTATTGCAAGGTGGGCTCCTTGGAAAGTCATCCCACTTCCGCAAGATCCTTCTCTCTGCCCAGTATCAACTTTAAGAGCCTTTCTATCTCGCACATCCTCAAGATCCTCAGGTTCTCTCTTTATGAGAGAAAAAGGTGGTACTTTATCAGTGAAAGGAATTAGACAACAGATCCTTTACTTCATTAAACAAGCCAATCCTGATTCATTTCCAAAGCACATGACATCAGAGGAGTAGCCACCTCAATTAACTACTTTCAACATATGAAACTTTGAGGATCTTAAAAAGTATACTGGATGGAAATCTCCGACACGTCTTCAAACGTCACTACCAAAGTCCTTGGAAATCTTTAAAATTTTCTGCAGTAGCAGCGGGAAACATTGTTTCTCCTGATTCTGTATAGTAGTCATAGTATAGATCCAGGTCTCCTTTCTACCTACCTCGTCCAACATGCCTCACCCTATTGCCATGCTACTCGGATACTCTAGCCTTAGCCGCTGAGATCATATTGGTGGATTGTCCCTTATTTTTTTGCTAGGGACATCCACACTATGTACTTATAATGTACTTCAGTGTCCCTACCCTTATTTTTATGCTAGGGTAGGACACAATGTGTTTGTATATTATGTAAATATCTTACTTAAGTGAATCTATTTTGTTAATTTGCATTGCATTACTGGATATTACTATGTTTAATATAAGTTAATTTTAAGTACTTTATATTGTTTGCTTTCTTTATCATGTCATTGTTTAGGATAAGTTAGCTTTAAGTACTTAGTTTATATACTGTAATGTCCCTGATTCACTTATATTATCTATACCTCTTTTTACAAAAACTGATTTTCAATTTGTCCTTATTCCCATCTTGTCTGTTTCTCTGGTACTCTTTCATAGGCCAACACGAGCTGAAGCCCAGAAAAGGGATTTTGACGTAGGAAAACAATCTATTTCTGGGTGATTGGCTCGTGTCGCCCTATGAAACCCACCCTGTCTTTGTTTACCCACCCTGCAGGACAAGATGTTCATAGATTAAGGATGACCGCTAGGGGCGCTGCTGTCCTGGCGTCAGTAGTAGTAGTAGTAGCGGCCGCATCACCCTTTAGTATCAGCTCTCTCTGGTGGGGATTTTAGATTGGAAGGTCTAAATGGTGAATGACTCGTGGTAGTGATCCCACTCGCCCTATTCTCATACCGACACTTCTTTTATAGAGTGAGCGAGTCAGTTTTACTGACATTTTCTTAATTTGTTTTTCTCTGGTAATTTTAGATTAATTTTGCCTAGAAAGAATGATATTAAGGATACTTTCATAGGGCGACACGAGCCAATCACCCAGAAATAGATTTTTCCTACGTCAAAAATCTATATATATATATATGTATATAATATAGATTATATATATATACTATATATCCCTATATTATATATATATATGATATATATATATATTATATATATATATTATTATATATATATATATATTATATATTTTTTTATATATATAAATAGATAATCAATTTATTATATGTAATACGAGAGAATATACTGCTGAAAATAGACCTAAGCTAATCATGTGTGAAAATCAGAAGTCCAATTTAGGCCCACTAAATGTCTCATGCAAATTATTTTATTGATCAAAGGACAAAATTAGTTTAATTAAACATCGTTTTCCAAGAATGTTAATGCCTTGAAGTATTGTTTATCGGCTGTAAGAGACGAAACGACAACACCCCAGTGCAGCAAAGCCAACTTCAAAATGCTTCGGTATGCTGTCACGAAGCTAGAGTTGAGAATAAAATTAGAAATCATGGACCCATCGGTATATATTTTCCTTACTTTGCAAAATAATTATCTTTAATACGTTGAATAAATCTACTCTATTTTAATGTAATTTATTTCAAGTATAGCACCTTTGAAAGGAAATGTTATTTATTGTTAAGTAAATAATCTGGCACCTGCATATGGCAATATTTTCATAACGAACAATGAACTAAGAAACTACGCCAATTCTTCGCTGGCCGTCTGTACATAATTGCATCAAAATATAAGAAATTGACATACAGGTCATTGTCCTCTCATTGCCTCAAATTATAAGAAATTGACAAGCAGCCCTATGCCCTGTCATTACCTCAAATTATTAGAATTTTATGTGTAGATCTATGACCTCTCATTGCCTCACAATATAAGAAATTGACGTGTAGGTCTATGCCGTGTCATTGCCTCAAAATATAAGAATTTAATGTGCAGGCCTAATCTTTTAATTATAATAAGTTTTGACATGCAGAATTATGGAGTTTTATCATTAAAACTAGTATTGTAATACCTACCTGAACCCCATAATGCCCTGGTCACCTGACCAGCACAAACAACACCCCACAAAATTAACCACACTTGGGTAAAATATTAACTGCCAGCATTACCAACGCTGCAGGTAAACATTGTTACTGAGTCACCTGTCCACGGTTGGCAATGCTGCCACCAGCAACCGGCCGACAGTAACCACCTACGTCAATCACTAAATCATTAATCATTTGACAAGGGGAGGAGGGGGGATTGTCATTCAGGTGTTCAGGTAGGTATTACAATATTAGTTTTAATATGAAAATTGCATATTGCAATACACCACCTGAACACCTGAATTAGCCCGATTTACAATATATAAATTGACGTGGGCTCACTCATTGTTTCAGCCCAACCAACCGATGTACATTGGTATAAACTATTACCTTGGATTAATACCGTCAACTCACCTTCAATCAATGCTCAGGTGAAAGACAGAAGGAACGAGTACCTCAACGTTAGTCTAATCATTCTAAATCTCGTCTTGGTCATGTCTAACCTCCCATGAAGTATCATAAATTTCTCGTGTGGTGGGAAACTAACACCTCACATGTGACTACAGCCTCCCATGTATTGATGACAAGTCCCAAGGACAGATCCTTCCTGAAGCCTCCCTTGTGGTATCATATACCTCTCATGTATGGAGGGGGAACTGAACATCTCCCAAGTGGCTGTTAGCCTCTCATGTATGGAGAATAAGTTCCAAGGGCAGATCTCTCCTGACGTCCACTGAAGGCAAGTGATGAATCCAGAAGTCGCAATGAGGGAGCTGTGCTGATGCAAAACAACAAACTTACCAGGGATAGTACACGAAACCCAGACATAACCCATGAAAAGTAGGCTACGAAAAACAAGAAATCAATAAAACTACTACCTCCCCTACCAAATCCAAGCTAATTGCCAACAAACGTAACACTGAATTAGCTACTACAAACGGCCCTGGCGAGTAAACCCCCTCAGATATGAACTGCACATCTCTCAAGTACAAATAAGTGAATACCGATACTGACTTCCAAGATGCTGCTAAAATCCTGCTTACTGAGAAATTCCTCAGAAAAGCAGATGACGTCGCTATACTCCTGATACTATGCGCTCTAGGGCACTGAATACTGTTATCCAAAATTGTGTCTCCGGGAAGGGTTTGGTTAATGACTTCCCATAAGAAAAAACTGATCGCATTTTTTTATAGCGGTCTTGAGGGATTCCTGGGTGAAACGAATAAGGACTGAGGCCGCGGCAATAATTTGGAAGTGCACGACACATCTCGGCAACGTCACCTCCGACGAAATCCTTGAGAGACGAAATCTTAAACTCTCTCGGAAGAGTGTTAGTTTCCGACTGTGACTTAGCCACAAACTCCGGAAGATACGAAAGATACAAATCCTTAACCGCAAATGAAATTGATCTCGAGACAGCTTGAATTTCCCCCACTCTTTTAGCCGTAGCCAGTGATATAAAAAACAATTTCTTAGTAAGTTCTCATAAGGACAAATTCTCCAGAGGTTCAAAAGCTTGTGAACTTAACAATTTCAGAACTTCTGCTAAATCCCATGGAAGGGCCTGAAGAACTCTACTATTAGAAATCTCCGGTAAATGGCACCTAAAGGTGCTAGTTAATGGGTTTGAAGCCTGTGATAGTAGAGTAAGAGAGGGACTTGAATTTCCTGAGGAAAAGAAGAAAATCCGCCACCTTTGCTATTGTAGGGCGAGAAATACTATACCCTTCTCCCCTGCACCATGTACGGTACATTGCTCCATCTTACCTGGTATAACTTCTTTGTCGACTTCCCCAGGCACATAGAAAGTTGTCGAGCCACTCCTTTCGAAAGACCAGAATCTCGGACTGCTCACTGGACAGTCTCCATGCAGCTAGGTTGAGCAAGGGAAGGTTCTTGTGGTAATGAGGAAAATGAGGTTGTTTGAGAAGATCCTTCCTTCGTGGCAGGAGGATCAGAGGTTCGGACAGCAATTCCAAGAGATCCGGGACACATGGTCTCCGAGGTCAAAACGGAGCAATTAGGTTTCATCTCCATATTCTTGCACCCTCTTAGCTTCATCAGTACCTGACGAATGACGCCGAACAGAGGGAAGGCATATCGTAGAGATTGTCCCATGGGTGGACAGATCCACCGTGTCTAGCCACCTCTTTAACAGCGATTGGACTACCTCTTGCGCTAATGTCCATTCACTTCCTAAGTGCATCTGCTAGAACGTTGAGCTTTCCTGCAATAAACTGCAGAAGTAATGAGACCTTGCGGCTTTCGCACCAACATAGGATTCTCTGCACGAAGATATCGAGGGTTGACGATTTTATACCTACCTCTTTCTTTAGGTAAGCTAGTGCCATAGCGCTGTCTGAAAAGAGTGCTATGACTTTCTCCCAAACTTGATCTTTGAAGCTTAACAGAGCCTCCTCTATAGCTCTTAATTCTTGGACATTTATTGACTCTTCCCAATCCAAAACCCTCCAAAGGCCCTTGGCCTGAGCTTCCTCCAAGGTTGCGCCCCAACCCTGATTCGAGGCATCTGAATACAGATGGACGTCCAGAATGGGAGGGCAAGACTTACGCCGGTGGTCAGATGAACCTCTTCTGACCACCACCTAAGATCCTTAAGGCAGGAATCGTCCCAGATTATCACTGCGTTCTCCTCCTGAAAGTCCCAGCGATTCCTGAGACGTACCTGCAGTGAACACATCCAGAGATGAGAGCCTGTAACTAGAAGGCACAGAGATGACATCTTTCCCAGAAGACTTCTCCACTCTTTGTAAGTTGCGCTGTCAGAGAGGAAGAGCTCGACTTGATGACTCACAATCGACTGCACTCGTTCTCGTGTCAGGAAAGCCTTCAAACGAGGCGTCTGAATCTCCACGCCGAGATAGGTAATAGTCTGAGAAGGGGACAGGGAACTCTTTGTCATGTTGATACAAATCCCCAATGTCTCTCACAGCTTTAGAAGGAAGTTCCTTGCTCTTAGAGCCTCCTCCCTGGAAGAAGCTTGAATTAGCCAATCGGCCAGGTACCTCCTCATGCGGAAGCCCTGATGATGCATGATAGCAGAAACAGGAGCCACCACCCTCGTGAACACCTGAGGTGCTGTGGTCAGTCCGAAACAGAGGATTTTGAACTGGAAGGTTCCCAGTGGACCCAAGAAACGAAGGAATCTCCGAGATTCCAGATGTACTGGAACTTGGAGATATGCATCCATGAGGTCCACTGACACCATCCAGTCGTGTTTTCAGACCGACTTCAGCACCGACTGAGTCATTTCCATGCGAAACTTCGTGGAAACAATGAAATGGTTCAGGCCCAAAAGATCTATGATGGGCCTCCAAGAACCGTCCGCCTTGGAGATTACGAAGATTCAACTGTAAAATCCTGAAGTAGGGGGAGCTAGTTCTAATGCTCCCTGGTCCCACAAAGAACGAATCTCCATCGACAAAGCCTTCCCCTTGATGGATGATGGGGAATAGCTTGAAAGAACTAACGGGGAACTGGATAAGGGAGGGGCAGAAGGGAAAGGGATCTTATACCCCACTCTCAAGACCTCCACCACCCAACTCTCCGCACCCCACCTCTCCCAGGTTGTTACGAAGAGAGACAAACAACCTCCTACTGGCATCGACGAGGGCAGTGTCTTCTATCTCCGAAAACCCTTCTTGCCAGAAGAGGGTTTGGAGGAAGTAGAAGGAGGTATGGATGAAAACCTGACTTTATTGGGAGACCTGGCCAGGGAAGATGAACCGAAGCACTTACCTGGAGAGGACACATATGCACCTTTAGCGGACCTTGCTCTGAGGAGCCACCCAAATAATGGCTTGCTGAGACTCAACTACCGACATGGAGGAAACAAAATTAACCATGGATGATACATCCTTCTCCTTGAAAAGACTGCCACAAGAGCGCCAGCAGAGCCCTGGACAAAACTCGCTTGTGAATACCTGGGAAATGAGGTGGGAGATGGCTCAGGTAAAGATCCCTCCTCTTCATGCCGACAAAGGTAGTACAACCAGCCGAGACGTTCGCTTGATGAGCTAAACCCATTGATACCAATGTGATAAGGTTATCAAATAAAATGATATCCAAAGGAGTATACCCATCCCATTTTAACCCTTAAACGCCGAAGCGGTAAAAAAAAATTGTCTCCCGTGTGCCGGAGGTGTTTCGGAGTGAGCGCGGAAGCGGAAAAAATATTTTATTCAAAAAATCACAGCGCGCTTAGTTTTCAAGATTAAGAGTTCAATTTTGGCTCCTTTTTTTGTCATTGGCTGAAGTTTAGTATGCAACCATCAGAAATTAAAAAAATTATCATTATCACATATAAATAATGCAATATATGATAGTGCAAAAATGAAATTTCATATATAATTGTATTCAAATCGCGCTGTGCGCAAAACGGTTAAAGGTAACAAGTTACTTTTTTTTCGTTGTAATGTACACTAAAATGCGATCATTTTGGTATATAACACATAGTAAAACGATAAAAGCAACACAGAAAATATTATCACAAAATAATGCATGAATTCGTAACGTGCGGATGTAAACAAATATTCTTTTCAAAAATTCACCATAAATCTAAATATTGTCCTAGAGACTTCCAATTTCTTTCAAAATGAAGACAAATGATTGAATATTACTATACTGTAAGATTATTAGCTTACAATTGCAGTTTTCAACCATATCTGATGAGTTAAAAGTTGACTGAATGTCGAATTTTTTTATATATATTTATTTATATGCAATTATTTCAGAAATAAGAAAAGCTACAACCTTCAAATATTTTTTGTTTTATTCTGCATAAAATTGTGCACATTTTCATATATAAAACTCTATGAAATGCCTAATATGAAACGGAGCAAATATTCCGAGAATGGGACGTACGCATTTCGGAGATTTGTGGCGGAGAATCCACGCACGGAGGGAAGGAAAGTTTTTTTTTAAATTCACCATAAATCTAAATATTGTGCTAGACACTTCGAATTTGTTTCAACATGAAGATAAATGACTGAATATTACTAGACTGTAAGATTTTTAGCTTACAATTGCGTTTTTCGACCATTTCGGTAGAGTCAAAGTTGACCAAACGTGGTTTTTTTTCTATTTATCGTGATTTATATGCAAATATTTCAAAAATGAGAAAAGCTACAACCTTCAATTATTTTTTGTTGTATTTTACATGAAATTGTGCACATTTTCATATATAAAACTTTATGTAACGGCTAATTAAAATGGTGCAAACATTACCACAATCGCACATATGATTTTTTCGGAAGAGTTACCGCGCGGACGTAAAAATGTTATTTTTTTCATAAATTCACCATAAATCGAAATATTGTGCTAGAGACTTCCAATTTGTTGCAAAATGAAGGTAAATGATTGACTATTACTAGAATATAAGTGTTTTAGCTTACAATTGCGTTTTTTGACCATTTCGGTAGAGTCAAATTTGACCGAAGGTTGAAAATTTGTCACTTATCATTTTTATATGAAAATATTTCAAAACTGATAAAAGCTACAACCATGAGTTGTTTTTAATTGTATTATGCATGAAATTGCGCACATTTCCATATATAAAACTTTATGTAACTGCTAATTTTAAAATGGTGCAAACATTACCACAATCGCATGTATGATTTTTTCGGAAGTTACCGCGCGGACGTAAGGAAAAAGTTTTTTCATAAATTCACCATAAATCGAAATATTGTGCTAGAGACTTCCAATTAGTTGCAAAATTAAGGTAAATGATTAAATATTACTAAAATATAAGAGTTTTAGCTTACAATTGCGTTTTTCGACCATTTCGGTAGAGGCAAAATTGACCAAAGGTTGAAATTTTGGCACTTATCGTTATTTATATGAAAATATCTCAAAACTGATAAAAGCTACAATCATGAGTATTTTTTGTTGTATTCTACATAACAATGCGCACATTTTCATATATAATACTCCATGTAACGCCTAATTTAAAATGGTACAAAAATTATGTCAAAGTGACGAAATAATTTCCGAGATGTGTCACAGATACTTTTTAGTGCGGCAAGAAAGAAATTCGCACTTGCGCACCTGCGTAACGATTGTAAACAAAACAACACCTTGATCCGTGAACTCCCAGCATCCCCCAAGGCGCGTGATTCAAGAGTTGCAAAATTAAGGTAAATGATTAAATATTACTAAAATATAAGAGTTTTAGCTTACAATTGCGTTTTTCGACCATTTCGGTAGAGGCAAAATTGACCAAAGGTTGAAATTTTGGCACTTATCGTTATTTATATGAAAATATCTCAAAACTGATAAAAGCTACAATCATGAGTATTTTTTGTTGTATTCTACATAACAATGCGCACATTTTCATATATAATACTCCATGTAACACCTAATTTAAAATGGTACAAAAATTATGTCAAAGTGACGAAATAATTTCCGAGATGTGTCACAGATACTTTTTAGTGCGGCAAGAAAGAAATTCGCACTTGCGCACCTGCGTAACGATTGTAAACAAAACAACACCTTGATCCGTGAACTCCAGCATACCCCCAAGGCGCGTGATTCAAGAGTTTTTGGCTGTGGTAGCCTAAAAGTATTTTCCGCGAATTTTTAAAAAAACTTTTGTAAGTCGACGTAAAATACGTCCAGTCGGCACCCGAGAGACAAAAAATGTCGACGTAAAATACGTCCAGTCGGCGTTTAAGGGTTAAGAAACCCATGAGGCCCAAGAATATCCACACTGATTCCTAAAGGTGTCTTCAAGCAGGGCCACTTCTCTCACCGAAATACCAAGTCTGTTACCTGCAGGGACCTTGGGAAGGAGAACCTCCACCGATTCGTTAAGAGGTGCTCTGAAACCCAAAGAAGGGTTACCTGCTATGCCTTACAAAGGCTTACGACTGGGAATAAGAGCCGAGTCCTGCCTACCCGCCCCCACTACTGCAGCTAACCAATAGTCCACCTCCCTCAGGGATTGTTCCACATGCCCAAACCAAGGCAACTTGCATGATGGATACGAAACCAGCAGTTTGGTAGATAAAAGTTCCTCAAACATAGCTTGGCTTGGTTTAAAAGGTTCCTAATCAACTTTCAACTGAGGAAACAGATGGTGAATGAGATCTATCATTTTTTGATACTGGATGTCTCCCGCAAGCAGACAGCCTGTTACTGGAGGAGGAGGAGGACCTATGTCCTCGACAGAAAATTCTCTCTCTACATTTTCCGAATACACCTGAGCAGAAGGAGAAACACAGGCAAGATCGACTCCCGGAATACCACCCTGATGAGACAGAGAACCTACCTTCCCTGACCTCACCTGAAGACTGAACATCGGGAGACATCAAACCGGGATTTGAGCCAACCACAAAGGCTTGCGCAAGATCAACACCTCTACCAAGAGATGTGGTAACTACCGACCAACTCGAGGATTCTTGCGGAAGCAAAACACCGCTGGAGCTGTGCAGACCTCGTGCTTCACGAACTTGATTCAACAACTTGGCTTGAACCAAACTAATAATATCCAAGAAGATTTTCCCCAAACAAGCGAAGAGGACGCATCCCTTGTGCATACGTCCACCGCTGATGAACACGAAACATCCGGATGTAACCGTTCTTGCTGAGCAACTATTGGACCCAACAAAGTCCGGAAACCTGGACAACCTGCTACCAAAGCCTACACTGAACTAACACCAGTACCTAAATCCAGTGGAATATCTCCTACCTTAGGAAGGATGGATGGAGAAAGGAAGACAAAGATACACTGGGGACTAACCACGGCCCAGTGATCGCAGAAGTGAGAGAGGTAACTGAGGCACCTGCTGCAGCAACACTGAAACCAGCGGAAGACAAAGGAATACCAATAGAAGTAACATTTGAAGGCAGGGAAGACATCAACACCTCACCCGAACGGGAAAACCCTGCGGAACGCAATGAAGCCGTGTTAGAAGCAAAAGTACTCTTATGAGGGAAAACCAAAGGAGAAGGTAGGAAACCCCCCTGAGGAGGGGCTGCTGAATGCTCTGATACTGAAACAGAACCCCCCCGAAACTGGGGGAAGAGAAACTGAAGTACCCGAGGATATAGAAGAATTAGAAGCCATCCTTTTAAGGGAAAGAAAGAAAATAGATTGATTCCTCACCACCTTGAAAATCTAAATACATATCATTACAGAATTCAGGGAAATTTTTCAGAACATGGTCCTGAATGTTACAGAAACCCAAAAGAAAACACGGCCTAACTAAAGATCTATACCCCTGTGAAAGACCTAAAAGATCACCTTAATCATCAGCCAAATTGAACTGAGCAACGCTTGAGGAACCCTCAAAGGGCAAAGATTCTGAAGTACTTCCAGACAGAAAGGGAACCTTTGAAGAGGAGGGAGTATTCAAAGTATCTACCACCGAAGGAACCAAGTCAAAGCTCCCTGAAGGAGGAAGGCTAGATTTTACTTTTGGCGCAGTATTGACCAGAAACAAACAATTCTCTGGATCCAATGGGGATCCTAACCTAGCAGGACTAAATAAAGGATCTGAGGGCAACTGCCCTTGGAACTGTGCCTCGCCTAACTGATCCCTAACACCCTTAGCTGTCTGCATCATTCCTATTTTCAATTTTATACTCAGACTTACATTCTCAAGGGAATAAGAGAATTCTGCTGCAGACACTGCCTGATCCTCACCGGGGGGGTCGGTAGTTCCTACCCTTTCGGTTTTTGGTTCTCCATGACCCCCAGCATCCGTCAGGGCTGGTTCTGGAACAGGCAGGGGAGCTGGAAGAGAGCAGTTAGTACATTGTTCCCTATTGCTAACTTTCACCTTGTCTTGCAACTTTGACATTAATGAAGTAAACAACCCAGACATACTCGATGTCAACCTATCTTCTAACTTCTTAAACAGGACTGATTCTAAATCACTAGCTTCCTCTACCTTGAGTTTAGCCCCCGAAGCTAACCTACCCTTACTCTTTGAAGCAAGTGCTTTCCTATGTTTAATGTAAGCCTGCATCTGTTCCGTAGACCAATCCCTACACTTGTCACATCTAAGACCTAGATTGTATTGAATCTTCCTACATGAAATACACAAGGAATGTCTATTGTATCTGAGTGTATTCATCCTCCGTTTGCAGGCTGTACAAGAGCAATGAGTTGCTGCATCTTTGCTGGGATGGTCTAGAGGTGTCTTAGTTGGGGAGGATCCTTTGAAGTTGAGTCCATTTTATGGTCCAAGTCCATTCTCTTCAATCAAACAGAGTGAAAATCAAGGCAAAATTCAAAACAAGCTTAATGGCATCAACAAATCTCATTCCAAGAACACAGTAGGGGGTCGGGCTGTGACCAAAGGTTCACACGCTGCAAGAAAACGTCTTGGCAGGCGAGCGAACAAAATGCGATTGACGTAGGTGGTCACTGTTGGCCAGTTGCTGGTGGCAGCGTTGCCAACCGTGGACAGGTGACTTAGTAACAATGTTTACCTGCAGCGTTGCTAACGCTGGCAGTTAAAATTTTACCTCTGTGGGTAAATTTGTGGGGTGCTGTTTGGGCTGGTCAGGTGACCAGGGCTAATTCAGGTGTTCAGGTGGTGTATTGCAATATGATGAATTAATACCCTATTAACAGAACTGGCTGCATAAGTCAATGCATGCCTCATTTCAATTAATGTGGTCTATATGGAATCACTTATGTAGGCCAATACCAATTTAAAAGAAAAAAGCAAGATGCTTGTATTTAGGCCGCACATGATAAAAAAAACAGATGCACAGACAAAATGATTCAAGATCTTCATGATATTTAATATACTATATCTTTTATCAGAAATATCAATTATATATGTCACAATTCCAGGAACTCAAATCTGGTGTCATGATTCATGCACAAAACTCAACATTACCGAATGAAGTCAAATCCATACTGGTAATCATTTGGACTGTGAACTAGTGTGATGTCTTTCCCCTTCGAGAGGTAGCCAATCAATGGTGTACAGTGGGCGGGGCTTAGCTGCAAAGCTATAGGTGGACTTTGCTGTAGTTAAGATGTTTCCACAATTAAAAATAGCAGTTCCACCATTAGCTCACAATAATAGAAGAAAAATTTTCTCTTAGCATGTTATCTCTACGTTCTGCATTTATAAAACACAAAAATTTAAATATACTTTCCAAACTACATGTATACTGTAAATGCCAGCAATAAGGTGAAAATCCAGCAGGTAACTACATTATATAAAATTCTTACACTGACAATCACATTAATGCAATATTTATTCTGAATGGATTACAAGTTAGTGATGCATAAAACTTCTGAGTAGATCAGATACAGCAGAATGTGTTCACTTTTATCTGTGTATACACACGCATGCTGCATTTTTTAAAAAATTGTCTTGTAATATCTCTGGTAATCACATTAAAGGAAATAGTTTAAGCTTGGCTATTTCCACAACCCTTATATCTCACGGGTAGGAACCTAAACCAGTTATGAGTCTGGGACTATCTATTTCCAACCTTTAAAAAACCAATATAATATATCATCTTGATCACATCAGTGATTTCCTTTAAAAACCTTATATTTACTGTAATTCTTTAAATGTATATATTTTAATTTAATATTATATACTGAAATATTAAAAGGTTAATGTTATACATGCTTTACTTACAGATCTGATGCCATTCACACTTGAGATGTTCACTACATTGCCTTTTGTTTCAATAAGATGTGGTACTGCCAGCATTGTGAGATGATAAATAGACCTAAAAATACAAAAGTTTATATTCATCAGTATACCAAATTACAAAATATAGTGCTACTTCATGATGCATAATACTATAAAATTACAATATATCTATAATCCCTAAGCTTCATTTATTACTTTCCTTTTAAAGCACATCACTATCTATATGGGGGTTTCAGTGATTAAAATCTAATGCAGCTTCTTGAAAACATCCTTAGAATATAGTATAGTATGCCAAAAGTGAAGAGCTTGAATAGGGATAATTTTTACAAGACTGTTAAACAGAGTATAAGTATGAATTACTTTTTTGCACAGGGTTTCAGGTTTCAAGGAAGTAATGAAAGTTGAACTCCAAAAACAATGCTCTATGAGAAACACAAATATGAGAAACACTGGGAGATCACTTTTGCCCTGCAAAGATTCTGTGAAGTGTGATCTTTAAAAATGAAAATTAAATTCCTAGATAGAGAGGATTAGAGATGGGTGTGTAATTGGTTAAGTGGTGCATGCCATAAGCAATTATGCTTGATGGAACCACAATACAGAAATAGTGAAAATCAGTATTGCACTGTAAATAAAATTCACCTGCAATCCAAATATCACCTCTAACATTATTAATAAACAAATTGTATTTTTCACATACTGTACATTAACAAGCCTAAATTCCATATTCCATTCCATTCCACCCTATCATGAGGTAAACAAGAAAGCCACAGCATTTACAAAAAAGCTCAAGATTCTGTGTAGAGTGCAAGGCCTTGAATCCAAAACTCATTTATCCATAAGCTATCAGTCCTCTTGTGGCCAACAGAATTATTTTCAGTCAGTTGTCTTGCACAAGCATTATCCATATATGTACTGTATTAATTACGTATATGGAGGAGGAGAGCAGTGACAGTAGCCACAGAAAACAATCAGAACAGTTAAGCTAAGCCAAGGTCAGTATCTGGATGCATGATCATTTCCTATGTAGCCAACGGAGCTACATAAGGAAGAAAAACATGCACAACTAGAGGCTGCTAGAGGAAGTGAAAACTCTATGTATGCATACCAAAACACTCAGAGTGTGCCAGAAATTCCAAGAAATTGAAGCGCTTGACAAGACTCCCAAATTTCGTCAAACGATCATCGGGAAATTTCCTTCTTCAACTCCTTAGAAGTCGAGTAGGAACAGGCATAGAACCAGTCTTAAATGCGAGCATTTAAGACTGAATCAAGAGTGCGATTCAACAGAATATGCACTCAAGCCACCCAAAATGCGAGACCCCACAGTAGTGCTCAATCCGTTGGCAGAAAAGGACGAGTCACTTGTGCAGCTCAATCCCTTCTCTCGTCCTGTGCCACTGTCGAGACGGTGAGAGGTCTCTCCGTCATTGACAACAGATGAGCGGGCCCCCTTGGAGGGCCACATACTTGGGAAAACTAGCAAACGAGAACCCTACACAGCACCTGTCTTGGGGCTAACCTCTAGACAGGTGACAGGAATGCGAGCCTGCAGCCTTCACTCCTGCAGCTCCTGAAACACAAGCCCAAGGACAAGTGATTTGGTACCCAAACCCAAAGGTTGGGAAGAGCTATGAGAGAACCCATGCCTCCTTAGCTTCCCTGCTTCTCCAGGTGTACAATTCCTCAGAATCGCAAAACTAGATGGGAAACTACCAAGCACAAACAAGCACTCCCGTGCCCGACACATTGGCAGAAAAGGCCAGTCACTTGCTCGGCTCGAACCCCTCTCTCATCCTGTGCCACTGTTGGGATGGTGAGAGGTCTCTCCATCACATACAGTAGATGCAAAGCTCCCTTGGAGGGCCACGCACTCGGGAAAACTAGTGAACAAGAACCCAACACAGCACCTGTTTAGAGGCAAACCTTTAGACATGTGATGGGAATGCAAGTCGAAGCCTGCACTCCCACTCCTCCCGAAACTCAAGCCCAGGGGCAAGCGAATCAGTTCCTGAACCTGAAGGTAGGGAAAAGCTGATGAAAGATCCCATTGTCAGGACACCCCTTAGAAATCCTGCAAGATTTCTTGAGGGAGGAGCAGCATCCTTCCTCTTCTTAGCCAGAGAAGGCCGGTCCAGATTCCGGGGCCTCCTCGAGCTTCAGAAAAGGAAGGGAAGGACGAATGAGGAGGATTTCTTCCACAGGACTTCTACAAGATGAAGCACAGTGAACATCAAAAGTTGAGTCAGCAACCACAGGACAGCCACGTAGATGTTGTCCAGTGACGAAACTCCAGGATAACAGCAGGAATTTAATGATTTCCAGAAGGGGAACCTTACAATACTCAAGGGCCAGTGTACCATGCGGACACAGGTACAATCCCGACGGTTAGGATAACCAACACGAAGAGATATCCAACTATCTACTGGTGTGATCTACTATTGCTCACTGTTAGCCTGCAGAAAAAAGAAAATAAGATTAAAAAAAAAAACATACTCTTCTCATACCAAACGGCATTGCTCTCTGAAACTTGAGGAGATTGACAAACATCAACACCACAAACACATCCTCTTTCTTTGTCTGAGAAGCGAGTGAAGTAGGCAAATGAAAAGGAGAATACAGGCAGTCCCCGGGTTACGACGGGGGTTCTGTTCTTGAGACGCGTTGTAACCTGAAAATCGTCGTAAGCCGCAACATCATCAAAAATCCTAAGAAAACCTTACGTTTAATGCTTTGGGTGCATTAAAAACAATGTAAACTGCATTATTATTGCATTTTGCATAAAAAAACTTCAAATATTTATTATTTTGCATTTTTGGTGTCATATTTCTTGTGCTAGATCAGCTTTGTAGGCGTCATAACCCTGGAACATGCGTCGTAACCCTGGAAATAACTTCTGATGAATATAATTGAAAAGCGCCTTAACCTCGGAACATCGTAAGCCGAACCCGTCGTAACCCGGGGACTGCCTGTACTGGGTAAATTCTCCTAAAGTCTAAGCGTAAATGTCAAATTCAATACGTAATAGATAAATATACTATCATGCCCTAACTATTAACCCTTAAACGTCTAATGGACGTATTTTACGTCGACGAAAATTGTCTGTTGGCTGCTTAACCCTTTAACACCGATTGGATGTATTAAACGGCGACGAAAATTGTCTATCGGGTGCCGAACTGACGTGTGGTACGTCAACAAAAAAAAACTTTTTTAAAAATTCACAGAAAAATAGTTACCAGCCTACTAGGCAAAAACTTTTGAATCACGCGCCCTGGTGGATGCTGGGAGCTCACGGATCAAGGCATTGTTTTGTTTACAATTGTTATCCAGGAGTGCAAGCGTGAATTTCTTTCTTCTCGCACTAAAAAGCATCAGCGACACATCTCAGAAATTATTTTGTCACTTTTGACATAATTTTTGCACCATTTTATATTAGCCGTTACATGGAGTATTATATATGAAAATGTGCGCAATTTCATGTAGAATACAACAAAAAACAACTCATGGTTGTAGCTTTTATCAGTTTTGAAATATTTTCATATAAATAACGATAAGTGCAAAATTTCAACCTTCGGTCAACTTTGACTCTACCGAAATGGTCGAAAAACGCAATTGTAAGCTAAAACTCTTGTATTCTAGTAATATTCAATCATTTACCTTCATTTTGCAACAAATTGGAAGTCTCTAGCACAATATTTCGATTTATGGTGAATTTATGAAATAAACTTTTTCCTTACGTCCGCGCGGTAACTCTTCCGAAAAAATCATAAATTTTTTCATGCGATTGTCGTAATGTTTGCACCGTTGTAAATTAGCCGCTACATAAAGTTTTATATATGGAAATGTGCGTAATTTCATGTAGAATACAACAAAAGACAACCCATTGTTGTAGCTTTTATCAGTTTTGAAATATTTTCATATAAATAACGATAAGTGCCAAAATATCAACCTTCAGTCAACTTTGACTCGACCGAAATGGTAAAAAAACGCAATTGCAAGCTAAAACTCTTACATTCTAGTAATATTCAATCATTTACCTTTATTTCACAACAAATTGGAAGTCTCTAGCACAATATTTCGATTTATGGTGAATTTATGAAAAAAAAAAACATTTTTCTAAGTCCGAGCGGTAACTACAGTGGTCCCCCCGTATTCGCGGGGGATGCGTACCAGACCCCCCCCCCGTGAATAGTTAGAATCCACGAATGTTTGGAACTCCTATAAAAACGCTAAAAACAGCCTATTTTGTTAGTTAAAACTTAAGAAAAACCACTAAAAATGTTCATACTTGGGTTTTTTGGTTTAACTACTTTTTCAATAGTTTTTATCACAAAAAGTGCATTTTATGATGAAATTGATAACAAAAACCAGGAATTTGTGGATATTTCTCATAAATAACGCGAATGCACGAATTTTCCGCGAATAATGCAGGGAAACGTTAAACGTTCCCGAGAGAAATCCGCGAATGTGTGAGTCCGCGAATCCGGAGAACGCGAATACGGGGGGTCCACTGTAATCCGAAAAAAATCAGAAATTTTTTTGTCCAATTGTCGTAATGTTTGCACCATTTTAAACTAGCCATTACATAAAGTTTTATATATGAAAATGTGCACAATTTCATGTAGAATGCAAAAAATTACAACCCATGGTTGTAGCTTTTATCAGTTTTGAAATATGTTCACATAAATAACGATGTGCCAAAATTTTAACCTTCGGTCAATTTTGACTCGACCGAAATGTCAAAAAAACGCAATTGTAAGCTAAAACTATTATATTCTAGTAATATTCAATCATTTACCTTTATTTTGCAACAAATTGGAAGTCTCTAGCACATCATTTTAATTTATGGTGAATTTATGAAATAAACTTTTTCCTTACGTCCGCTCGGTAACTCTTCCGAAAAAATCATAAATGTTTTTGTCCAATTGTTGTAATTTTTGCACCGTTTTAAATTAGCCATTACATAAAGTTTTATATATGAAAATGTGTGCAATTTTATGTAGAATACAACAAAAAACAACCCATGGTTGTAGCTTTAATCAGTTTGGAAATATTTTTATATAAATAACGATAAATAGAAAATTCGTCCTTCTGTCAACTTTAACTCGACCGAAATGGTCGAAAACTGCATTTGTAAGCTACAACACTTACAGTCTAGTAATATTCAATCAATTACCTTCATTTTGCAAAAAAACGGGAAGTCTCTAGAACAACATTTCGATTTATGGTGACTTTTTGAAAAATGATATTGTTATAATACAATAAAGTTTCATACATACTTACCTGGCAGATATATACTTAGCTAAGACTCTGTCGTCCCCAACAGAAATTCAAATTTCGCGCCACTCGCTACAGGTAGGTCAGGTTGTGGCGGGATCACAAAAACAAGTAACCTCCCCACATAAACTTAACCTGTCTGGCTATCAAACCCACCCTCAATCACACTTTCCACTTTAACACTAAAAACACCGGCAGACAATTGCCCCAATACCTACATACAGAACAAAAAACACAAACAGGTACTCACCGCTGGCTTCTGATAGCTACCTAGGACTAGGCTGTGCTGTCGTCCAACTGGATATAGGCTATAGGCTAGCCAACACACAACCACCGCCGACAACCAAACACAAATCAACCACCCGGGACCCACAACCCCACAAAAACTCAATAACCCAACGACTAAATGCAGATGAACACCAACCACCTGAAAAAACACGACAACCACACGACTTACAGCAGTACAACAACCCGCCAAAACCAACCCTGCCCAACCACCACTAACAGACACCGAAAATGGCACCACCAACCTTCTTAACCTCCCCACAACCAGACAGACACAAGCACAACAACTTCACAACCCCAAAATCTATCAAATAACACCCAAACAACGAAACACCCAAGGATAACCGCTGACAAAACCGACACTGACTTGACCAGACACCTCACTGTTTACAACTCTCGTAACAGACTTCCATTGACTACCTACAGAGTGCCACAACAGACATGCTTCCGACCGCCATCTAACCACTCCCATTCATTCTTCCACCAATCTCTCTCTCTCTCTCACACAACCTTTGGAGATGTTGTCAAATATAAACTAAAATTACTCCTCCATATTACCTCCCCCTCCCCCATTACATTTGACAACATCTCCTTACACTCACAACATCCACTAAATTGCCTTTCGCAACACCCAAGGATGCTCAGATGCAGGTCCCCTGGATCTTGTTTGAGGACCATCATACACTCTTTCAGTTACATCGCCATTCACTTCTTCCAAAACCCACTTTCTTTCAAACTCCCATTATCTCCCTTACTACCATCCTCCCAAATTCCATTCACTACTTCACCGATGTCTTCCAACTCTGGTTCCAACATCTCCCCTATTTCGGCCACCAAACCACTCAGTTCATCCATACTTCTGTCAAACTCCTGCAAAGACTTATCCATCCTATCAACTACCTCCTCACTACTCAGTTTCCTTCTCACTGAAGTCTTACTTGTCCCTGTCAACTCAAACCCACATACACTACAAGTATCATTCATTCCCCCAAAGTCATCCGTAGCACACGCTTTATCACCGTTTGCACCCTACCACCAACCCCTTTACCATGCCGTTCACGCTTTCCCTTCCACTTCCTCTCTCCACACTCTTCTGTTTTCTTCCATACTCAACCAACACCAACTGTCGATCTCCCAGACCAATTTGTTCACCAACAGTCGGCTCATACTTATTCGCCCTCAACCACCTCACTCATCGCATTTCTCACCCGAACATAGTGTGGTATTCTTCCCTCCACCTTAACGGAGCTGGTTATGGTGTGCCCTAACCTCATCCAGTCCCCCACCTACTCGCAATTTCCCCAAAACATAACTCAATCCACTCGGTCCCACTCCAAAATCTCAAAAGGCCCTTCAAATTTCTCCCTTACTTTATTCACATTCATTCTTCCCATCTCACCACCTCTTTCAACACCTTATCCCAATCTTAAAACTCTCAAACTTTTCAGCTCGCTTTCTTCCACAAATCCCGATCACCTTCTGACAGACCCAACCGCGGTCTGACAATCCTTTCAAAATTCAACACATATTTACAAGAGACATACCTATACTCTTCTGCAGTGTGGCGTTATTACCCAAACTGCACGTCCTACATACATATCCCAATCCTTGTCGCTCTTACTCATCATTCGCAAAATCTCAGTCATCGTCCTAACAGTCCTTTCAGCCAACCCATTCGCACTGGGCATATACGGAGTAGAATACACATGCACAATACCCCATTCCTTCAACATTTCTTCAAATTCCCATCCCACAAACTCAGGTCCATTATCACTCAACATTTTTGCCGGCTTACACACACACATGGGCAACATCACTTGACCCACCATTCGTGCAACAGTTTTCACTCCTCTTATCTTTGATGGGAACCACATAAGCAAATTTACTCATGTGATCCACCATCACATCATCCCCACGTGTCCTCTCGCAGTCCTGGGCAAAGAACACAATCAATCACAAGCATTTCAAACGGCTCTTTCATCTGCAATCGCAACACAGGTGGACTTGCATGCACACTCTGATACTTTCCCCTCTGACAGTCTTCACACGTGACAGCCACATCCACACAAATCTTACTCAACCCAGGAGCATACAATCTCTCTCTCATGCATTCCCACAACTTATTTTTTCCCATATGCCCAAAACCGATCATGCACCACCAACACATACTCACAGCTGACTCAACAGAAAACACTGGCACATACACTTCCTTGTCATACACCCCTTCCTGATGCAAAAAGTACACTATGTTTTTGCACACCACAAAACGTTCAGCAACCCTCTTATATACATCCAACTCACATGGCCAGTCTTCCACACGCACTCCTCCCAAAACACATTGTCGCAACACTTATCTCCAGGCACTTATTTTGCATTTCCTCAATCTCTTCCTCACTCAACAGATCATTCTCACTCCTAGCAATATCAATCATACCCACAAAGTTTGCTACAAACACATTACCATCTTGAATCCTAGCTACTTGCCTGCCCCCCTTTCTAAGAATTCCATTTCCTACATCTACGTCTATATCGTGGATCCTCAAAAAATCTATCCCTATTAAAAAACAAGATGGCATATCATTTTCTCCTATAACTATAAAGTTATGCATTACCTCAAGATCTCCCAACCTAACCTTTAACCATACCTCTTCCCATACTAAAACACTTCCTTGTCCTAACCCATGTATTCTCACACTTGTAGACTGCCTTTTCACTTCCCAATCACATCTCTCAAGTTCACTCACCACTGACCCCACTCACCAGGAAACTTGTGCCCCTGTGTCACCAAACCACAATACTCACTATCATTTACTTGGACAAACGTCACCATTTTCCCTCGAGTCCCATGCATACACACATTCACTACCACGTCCACCTGGTTATCCACATTACAATCCTCCTCATCACATTCATCCTCAGCTAACTCCCCATTTCCACATCTGACTCAGATCCCCTTCACAGTCCCTTTTTGTAACCAACCAATTACAACCACTTTTGTTCCCCGCACTGAATCATCAAACCCCACAGTTCATTACCAGTACTCACCCTTCCTCGATATTCAACCGGTCTGTCCCATCCAAAATACAACAACACTTTTATTCCAAACAACTCAGCTACTGCTGACAACAATTCATACAACACTTCTCCCTGCCCACCTTGTTCCTCCGCACATGCCACTTCCTTCTGCACATCACTCATCAACTTCACTCGCAACTCATTTACACTACCAGGGTACCTCTTCAACCAGTTACCCTTACCTTCCAAGTTTTTCAATGCTGAAAACAAACATTCACACATTCTGTCATTCCCTTCAAACCTCTCTTTTACAACCAACCCCTCAGGTACCATATTCGGATCCCAGTCCACTTTTCACAACACACTGTCCTTACCATGCATCCTAGACATCGTATCAGCAATCACATTTTTACTCCCGGCACATATTCTAAGCTAAATCAAACTCACGTCAAATCCTCCTCATTGTTCTCCGCAATCCTAGCATTCACACTTTCCTTCTTGATCATATAAACTAACGGCCGATGATCAGTCCTTATGACAAATTTTACCCCATACAAAAACACTTTCAACGCTTTCCCACACAAACCTTATTGCTGCAAGCTCCTTCTCAACCAACCGAATACTTAAGCTCTGCTTTATTAAAAGCTTTACTCCACATACGCAATCACTCTCAATTGTCCCTCCCCATTCACCTCTTGCATCTGCACAAGCATCCTCCCATACTAAACTTATCTAGCATCAGTATACAACTCAGCTTACTGGCATCCTCAAACTGTAGTCACCGGAAAAGCCAAGGTGACGTCCCTAGCAGCCTCCTCTTTCAATCTCTCAAATGCTCCCACCATGTTCGCCTCATCCACCCCATCATCTTTAGTAAGCAATTTTTCTTCCCGGTCCCATTCAGTCAACGGCTTCCTATACCCGAACAATCCCTAACGAACTTCCTCCCGAACTCAATCAAACCCAAACCCTTTAAAAACTTTAACTCCAGCACGGTCCGGGGACGTGGAAACTCCTTTACTTTTTTCCACAACTTTTCACTCTTCCTTACACCACTCGCACTCACCTTATGACCAAGAAATTCCCATTTTTCACTTCCCCAGCAACCACGTACACTTCTCCAGCTTCACTTTCACTCCAACCTCTTCCAACCGTTCTAACACCTTCTCAAGCAGTTCCACATTCTCCTCAACAGTTTCACTTGCAATCAAACATCATCTATAAACACAGTCACCTTCCTTCTATCAAAACCAGCCAAACTACATTCATCGCCCTCTGGAAGGCAGCAGGCGCATTAGCCAATCCAAAGCTTAACCTCTTAATTGATAGTGGCAGCTACCACTCGAAAAAGCCGTAACATGCCTGCTCCCTTCCTCAAGAGGCATCTGGTAATAGCCCCTTACCAAATCCAATTTGTGAACACTCTCATCCCATGCATCTTATACACACAATCAGACACCACATTCATCGGGAATCGCTCCTTCACACGTCCACTTCATTCACCTTCCTGTAATCAACACACATCCTCAAACTCCCATCTGTCTTGCGTACTGGGACTATGGGACTATTTCCAAGCACTCTCGCTCCTCTCGATCACTCCCACTCTCTCAAGTTCCTCACACTGTTCCTCAATCTCTCGGGCAATAGGCGCAGAAAGTGTCGGGGACGCTGATATATGGGGGTATCGTCATTCAAACTATCTTGAACTCTGGGAGCTTAGATCCCCTGAAATCCTCATCACCCCGACTCAACGCACCCCGCCTATCCCACAACATCTGCATCAACCGATCCCTCTCGTCATCACCAACATTTTTCATCCACCCCAATTCTTTCTCTCAACTCATCATACTTCCACTCATCACTTTCCTTTCATGCTACCTGTCATCACCTGCCGCACCCTAACATATCTTTCGTCGTCCACATCCACCAACGTATACAACAACCCCACACAATCACCCTCACGTATAACCCCGCACTCGCTTTTTCCTAACACTCGGCAATGAGGCCACAAAAACCCGAGGATTCTCCATATCCAAAATCCCGTCGTACACATGCACACTCGCTCTTACCACTTGTTTGCATCCACACCCTCAACCACATATGCACACTTGTCACCTTTGACAATCCCAAGACTATCGGGCCACGCAACTTTCACACTAACAACTTCTCCAACTTCTTGCGGCACTTTTACACTCTCTTTCGCAACCAACGGCACTCCCTTCCATATTTTACTGCTTACTCCTCCATCCCCATCCAAGTACAACTCTCCATGTACATTCCCTTCCTATGCAACTCAATCATATTCCTGCTCGATGGACCACCATCACTTCTTCAGGAACCTGTATCCTAACAAACATATCATACTTATCACTCCTTCCCTCGATCACACAAAGTCACCTTCATCCATCACTAACCACCCCCTTCGATTTCTACATTTTCACGCAACATTACCACAAAGGCATACCAAATTTCCTATTCCTCGTACCTCCCCTTTACATTTCCTAATTTCACACTCACATCCCCAACTTGTCACATCCATTCTCAAAAAGAACACTGACACTGCACCCATTATCAATCAAAGCAAACCAAACACACCCCTTTGCACCTCACTTTTACACTCATACATTCATGAGCTCTTCCTTCCTCCCAAAACCCTTTTTTCATTGCAACAATCCTTCACGCACATGCATCACTCTTACTGACCGCACACCAGAGGACCCACCCAACTGAATCCCTTTGTACCTAGTTCCCGAACTCCCAACCTGACTCATCCTCTTTCGCCTACACGCACTCGCCAACAATGACCTTCCATTCCACATTCAACACATTTTGCCCGCTGTCCTTACACATCCTAGCATAATGCCCATTCTTCCCGCAATTACCGCAAACCTCAGTCACACGAGTACCTCGACATCCACTTTGCTATATGCCCTACTTGCCCACACCTGTAACATTTAATATCCTACTTTCTTACACTCGCTCACTAATGCCCTGTTTGCCCACACCCGAAGCAAGCTCCCAACGCCCACCGACATTCCATTCTTCCTGTGCCCTAGCTTTCCACATCTGTAACACTGCTGCTCTCGTTCACGACTAACCCGACCCTACTCTTCCAACGCTGCACTCCCGATCTCTCTTAGGGCTAACCATACTTACGTTACTGGCTCTAACGCTCCTATCAACCACTCGCTCTGCCATTCGCCTTGGCCCTTCCAAAACTGCCTCCCTATAGCTCTTAAACTCTGTATAACATCAGCCACTTCAGTCCTAATACTAACACTTCTACTCTCTTTCATACACCTATCCAACTCATAATCCTCTACTATTTCCAAAATGTCGTTCCACGACAACCTTTCATTCGTCCATCGCATTTTCTCCTTACGTTTCAGATTTACACAAACTCGTACCACACTCTCAGGCACAGTCGCCAACAACTTCCTCACTAACTCTTTACACTCATTTATCCCTTCGTCCCCAAACTTTTTCCTGGCCAATGTTTTCCAACCTGACACATACATCGACAACGACTCACCAACATTCATTCTTACCTCATCAAAACCATGTTTTCTCCTATATCTAACACTACTCCTTATCCTCTTCGCCTGTTCCACAATCCTGGCTTTCACACTCTCATAACGGCACATTCCCTACACTCATCATTACCCCATACATATTCACAAAAATCCCGTCAAAAAGCCACCCAACTCTCTTCCCATACTCTCTTTTATCCCCATACTTTGCCTCACAATACCTCTCATATTCCTTAAAAAAATCCCCTATGTCCCTACTACATATTCCTCGTATTGTGCACATCTAGGTATCTCTCTCATATATACAGCCTTTCGTATACTTCCCGCTCACTCTCACTTTCGCTACTACCATTCTGATCCCTCTTACCTCGTCCGAATATAGGGAATCAACTTCCATACTAACATCCGTGCTCCTCATTACGCTCTTCTTACCCTTCTTTCTACCCACCTGTTTCCACTCACGCTATCCAAATCACTCTATCAGCCCTTCCCCCAATGTATTCAGTCCTAGTCTCATCCTGTCCCGTCATCCTTCCTAATCCTTCTTTCCCTTAATCGTCTTCTTTTCCTCAGCCCCCTTCTTATTCTTGTCCTCAGGTTTATCCTTATCCTGTCTCTTTCCCTTCTTCCCTTTACCTACCACGAACAAGTCACCTTTCGTCACTCGTAGTTTCATCTCCCCTCGCTCTTCCACTGTCTTTACCACTTCTGGCCTATCACAAGACCCAGTAGGCCTACCCCCTACAGCTCTCTCCCATGAACCCCTTCATCATCTCCTGCACTGCATTCATCATCCCTAAGAATTTTTCATCCATTTTCTCAACCATTCTCTCTTCTGCTCCTTTCACTTCTTCTTTCATTTCCACTTTTGCACTCCTTAGCATTCCTCTCATTTCCTCTAACTCGCTCTTCAGCTCCTCACACTCTACCCTTAACCTCTCATTATCCACTTCTAATTGTCCTCTTACTTCCCTCTCCAACCTCACTCCTCCTTCAGCCTCTCCACCTCACTCAAATCCTTCCATCTCAAACTTTCTCACTCATACACACTAGCCTAGACCAATTGTCCTGCAGCTGCACACCAGCAGTCCCCTGTTTCGGGGCGCCAAAAAAATAATGTTGGCGGGATCACAAAAACAAGTAACCTCCCCACATAAACTTAACCTGTCTGGCTATCAAACCCACCCTCAATCACACTTTCCACTTAACACTAAAAAACACAGCAGGACAATTGCCCCAATACCTACATACAGAACAAAAAAACACAAACAGGTAACTCACCGCTGGCTTCTGATAGCTACCTAGGACTAGGCTGTGCTGTCGTCCAACTGGATATAGGCTATAGGCTAGCCAACCACACAACCACCGCCGACAACCAAACACAAATCAACACCCGGAAGGGGGACCCACAACCCCACAAAAACTCAATAACCCAACGACTAAATGCAGATGAACACCAACCGCCTGAAAAAACACGACAACCACACGACTTACAGCAGTACAACAACCCGCCAAAACCAACCCTGCCCCAACCACCACTAACAGACACCGAAAATGCACCACCACCTTCTTAACCTCCCCACAACCAGACAGACACAAGCACAACAACTTCACAAACCCCAAAATCTATCAAATAACACCCAAACAACGAAAACACCCAAGGATAACCGCTGACAAGACCGCACTGACTTGACAGACACCTCACTGTTTACAACTCTCGTAACAGACTTCCATTGACTACCTACAGAGTGCCACAACAGACATGCTTCCGACCGCCATCTAACCACTCCCATTCATTCTTCCACCAATCTCTCTCTCTCTCTCACACAACCTTTGGAGATGTTGTCAAATATAAACTAAAATTACTCCTCCATAA
>NC_087201.1:126152511-126155011 GCF_015104395.2 Macrobrachium nipponense
AGCAAAATTCTTAACTTTCACCTGGGCCTTCAAGTAGCGCAAGTTTTGTTCTGAATGCCTTGACATGAACAAAGTAGTCACTGATCAATTTTGTTTGCCTTCCAACTTCAGATTCAATTGATTCATATGACCTGTCATATCTGCAAAAAAAAAAAAAAAAAAAAATGCCAATTTCCAAATCCATTCACATTCTGATGCCAGTCGTGCGATAATTATTTTTTCAAGTCCACCACACAGGGATTTGTTTGCCGGGCCAGATGAAATTATGTTGCGGGCCGGATGTGGCCCGCGGGCCATAGTTTGGAGAGCCCTGGTCTAGACTACAGAACAGATAACGTACAGAGGGGAAATAATGAGTTAGGGAATGGAATATAGAATTTAGGTCAAAGGCCACGCACTGGGACATATGAGGTAATTCAGGGCTGGAAGGGAAATTGATAGTAAGAGGGGTTTAAAGGTGCAAAAATTAGGAAACACTCGTAATTGCACTATAAAATAATTGTTAGGAGAGAGTGGAAAGTTCACTTTGGTTTTATGTACAGCCCTCCACAAGGATGATTCCTTCTCTTGCGGGCCCTTGTAAGTTTTCAAAATTTGTTCCTTATATTTTATAATTGTCTTTTAGTGTTATCTCGTCAGTATTGTAATTTCTGGGAGCCAATGTAGCTCAATTAGTGCTGGGGTTATTATGTCACGGGAACGTAATCCTTTTTTATTAATTTGGCGGCTCTATTTTGTCCTCGCAATTTTCTTGGTAGGTAGTATATAACATTGCAAAAGTCAAGCTTCGAAAGTATTTGGTTGAAATTGCTTTTCAGATTATCTTCATTTAAATATTTTCCAATGTCCATAAGATAGTTAGTACAGGTCTTGACTATGCAATATATGGTTATTTATCGATATTTTATTGTCAATAAATTCTCCCAAGTTCCTCACTGCTGTTAGAATACTTATTGCTGATGAATCAATAGTAATTCTTTTGAAGTGCTCATATTTTCGCAGTGCACTGTCAGATCCAAATAGCATACACACACGCAGTTTTATCTTCATTAAGTTTCAATTTCTTTGGCATCCATTTTTTCCATCTTTCATTATTGCATCAATTTTACTAATGGCGTTTTCTACCGCAACTGATTGAAAGTTTTTGCCTCTTTTAAATCACTTATGGGAAGAGGGTAATTTTCTCAGTTAGTTTTTTTAGTTTTTTAATTTTTTACCACGTCGTTTTTCACTCATTCTCTACTATTTCTCATTATAATCACTGGAGATCAGGAGGGGCCTCCTTTTCTGAACTATGACAGATTCTTTCAAAATTCTTCAAAGTAATTCACAAAGTTATCGACCAGGATTTTGTGGTCACCAGTTACATCAGGTAGAACTTTTTCGTGCTTGAGTCCCAATATTCCGGCTAAATTGTCATGAATTTTTTGGTGAAATTTCTCCTCACTAAACTTTTTATTGTAATATAATTATCTTGGTTTCTATGATAAAGTCGTTGTACTGGTTTCTGGCTGTTTTATACTGTGACCAGTTTTCACTACGCCTTGATTCTTTTGATCTTTTCCATAATCTTCAATTTTTCTTTTCTTTTTCTTAGCCTCACTTAATTAGCTCTTAAACCATTTATCAGTTTTCTAAAACTTTTTATATGACTTGTTACGTTCTGGACATTTATCACTAGTTTAAAACGCCAATATACTTATGCTATAGACTGTAATTTGAGGAACACCTTGGTCAAGGTATTCCTCAAATTACACTTGCACTCTTAGCTTACCCTTATGTTCTGTATGCTCTCAACAATAAATGCATCAGCTTTAAAGATGGTTTTGTTTCTGTAGGTGATAGTTTTTTAACATTGTAGAGCCTTTCCGGGTATTTATACTAAATGTAACTAACTTATGTACTACAGTGATGTTCAAATCTGAGGTGACATGATTCTTTTTACATCGTCCAGATTTTTTTCTCTCATTTCTAATGTCATACATGTCGAAAAGTTTGCGGATTCACAGCTTGCACTATTTCCCCAATAGTTATTTAAATATGATCCCCTTTATGCAATGTTATAGTTCGTAATCTTTGCGATTAGAAAATTTTTTTTCACACTGCTTAGTTCAAAGTACTGTGTGATAAGGTTAGCGGTGCCATCAATGACAGCGCACTTAACATGCTCCTCGGGCTGGTCAGCATAACTACCTCTTCATAACTATAACAGTAGACCTAATAAGCTCAACAGTCATATCAACATTTTCAAAATTGGAACGATTGTGGTGTTTACCCATTACACTAAGTTCACCTCATTTAAACAGGAAATATGACTGAATAGTTGTGAAGGATGGGAACATTAGATACTTTCAACAAGGACGTAGAAATTGACAAAGTTTTAATCAGAGTTAGCTTTTATCTGAAGAAAAAGAACGAGGACAAGTGTCGGAAATTTTCCCCGACTCCGATGTTCTGTCCCAAGATGGTATAGGACTATATTATCGTGGCCTTTGGGCGC
>NC_087201.1:126167511-126246713 GCF_015104395.2 Macrobrachium nipponense
GGTAATAGTAGAGTACCTGTATTTAGCATATTTACTTCTTCTATAATATTAAATGGAAGAAACGATTAATTGGCAAGTGCTTTGGAGCAGTTTCTTAAAAAGCATTTGAATTTATATATTATTTTAAAGAATCAATATGCCTGCCAGTTGCTTGGTTCATATTGAATTCCTTACCTAAATCTTAGGTAGCTTTAGAATTAATTTCAGATATGTTTTTCATGCTTGCCTCTTGATTTATAAATTTTTTGGTATAGAATTACAGACTTAACATCTTGGTAACATGGAAGGCTCTTTTTAAGCATTATCTTTCATAGGTCAAGTTTCCTTCTGTTTTGGTGCAACTGAAAAACTAGTTCTCCATTTCTGTGTGAATAACTATCGTAGAATTTTTCCTCCAGACATGGGCAAATAAAATGTGAATGTGTAGTAGATTTAAACAAGAGATTACTGTACTATTCTTTTCATGTTATGCTATGTTGTTGTTACATAAATAGATATGACTAATTAATGGCTTGTTAACTATACTCAGGTATTTTGCCATTATAGATCATTCTTCAGTGGCCAGCACAGTAACTATAATCTAAAAAATTTTAATTTTCATGTAATTTTCAGTAGTTTCCATTATCAACCAACCTTATCATTAATGCCAGTTGTTACATTAAGAACAAACATTTACTTAAGTAGGATTGTATACCACTGAAAGTAGGTGTGAGGGCTTTGTTATTATAGAGGAGTGTCTTAAGAATAATTCAGGAATTATTTGATTGTTGTAGACTTCACACTCAGCTAATTGTACTTTTCAGGCATTTTAGGTTAAAAATTGTTTAATATTTGTGAATATTGTGTTGAATTCTGTTGTACATCTTTTTCACTTAACTGATAGTTTATTTCACTGATTTAACTGCAAGATGAAAAATCCACTGTGAAATTTTTGGATTCGGTACTTGTTCTGGATTTCTGACACCACTGAAAAGGGTGTTAAAAATTTGCTGTTGTGTCTCTTTTGCATCAAAATCATATGTTGATAATTAATTATCATTAATTTTGTTTGATGATATAAAAGGTTCTGCCATTTTTTTCCTTACCCACTGACAGTTGATTTCACAGATCAAATTCTAAGGTAGTTGTTATGACTTGCTACACTAGTGTAACTAAAGGGTGCTAATAACTCTGGTTGCTTCTCTTCTGCATCAGAATCACTTTGATATTTATTACTCTTTAATTTTCTGTATTTTAATTACTGCTGGTCTCATTAGGATTTTCAGTTACTGTATCTTAAAATTTACATTACCATTAATTGAGCTATTGTTAGTTTGCAGGTGTCTTGGCATATAATGTCTCAAAAGCTGCAGTAGACCAGTTTACCCGATGTGTTGCACTTGGTGAGTTGAGCTATTCACATTTTTTATATTCTTCCTTGTGTTATCATTACATATTACAGGCAGTCCCTGGTTCCGTTCCCGGGGGTGTGCTGATAAGCGAAAACTAGCATTACCTGAAACTCAGAGTTTGTTCATGAAACTTACCTGTCATATATATATAGCTGTATTTTCTGAAGTCCGACAGAATTTTAAAAACTTCCGACACACGCAGTCGGTGGGTATCAGGAACCATTCCCATTTTCTATTCCTAATAATCTGTACGCCGGTGCTGAAAACCCTGTTTTCAGTACCTCCGTCTTAGGATTTTGGAAACTTCATTGCCGCTAAGTATCCTAATTGTCTTTTGATTTATTTACTTGGATTTGTGGCTAGGCATAACGCTATCTTAAATTGATTTGAAATTTGATTCATTTTTGCCTAAAATATCTGATCTAGTTAGGCTAGTTTCAGACGGGGGGGGTTGTCTGCAAAGATAGGGTGTGGCTACCGAAAGCTTCGGTAGATCCGCACTTGGTATGTACGAGGGGTATGGGTCTTCCTTCTTTTGTTGAGATTTGTCATGTAAGGAGTGTGAGACTTTGTCTATTCCGTAAGGAAGGACGTATGATTTCGTATGTACGCAATTAATCAGTAAACATGTCTAATTCCGTAAGGAAGACGTATGATTTGTATGTACGCAATTAATCAGTAACAAAAAGTCAGGGTAGTGAACCTGCTAACCTTCCTGTAGACTTTATTTTGCCTAACCCTGTAGTATGGCCTACGGGCGTATGAATATGTCTACGAGAGGTGCTCGCTCTTCTTCATTGCTGTGAAAGTGCTACTTCTGTAATTGGTTACTCCTAACCCTGCAGTATTGCCTTCGGGCCTAAGCAGTGTCTGTAGAGGAATTGCCCTTTCTCTTATAATCTTTCGATTCGTAACTTAGAATCGAAAGTGCTTGCTTTAGAGAGTAAAAGTGAAGTGCAGAAGTGCAGTGATACCCCTTGTGTAGTGGAGGGTGCGTCAGATCGGCCTCGTTTCGCCTCTAGGCTGGACCTCTGCTTGACTCCAGGACCCGGGGAGGGAGCATGTCGAAAGCCTAAGGAGGGTTACAAGGAACCCCCACCGATCTGGCGTGCCTTCGGCAGTTTCTGATGAAATCCCCAGACTGCCAAAGTGCGTGCGCGTGCACGAATCCTGAAAGTTTGCTTCTCGTCCTCCGAAGCGTCGCTCTTCCGTGCAAGGGGTTGGAGCTTTCGGAAGGACTCGCGCCCTCTAAATAGAAGCTTTATAGAACGAGGACGCTTCACGTCCTCTCTCTCTCTCGTTATGCGTTTCAGTGAGAAGTAAGAAGGCGAACGTCGCCTGAACTCGTGTCCGTCTTTCCACCGAGAAACGTAAAAGAAGTCATAGTAGCAGGAAGCTTTTGATGATGCGGACGCCTGGGACGCTCCGGATGGACTCCAGGCGCGCGCGGCTGCACGCCAGCGCAACTCGTGCGCAGTGACCGTGCGCGTCCAGTGGACGCCGAGCGCGCTCCAGTGGATGACGCCGGCGCGCTCCGTGACGCGAGTGCACCAGCGCACGCCAGGTGTGTCGCCTGCCTGAACGTTTCTGTTGAACTCTTCAAGCTCTTGTTTCAGATTTGGGCCTAAAGAATTTTTACCTTCCACCTTCGGTGATACCTTTCCTACCTCACCTGCAAAGAATGTGAAGTAGGCATGCTTCGGAGGAAGCTTAAAGTGAACAGACAACTTCTTCTTCGAAACCCAGCAAGACATCGGGTTTCGTGAATTCAAGAGGTCTCTGTCAATTAATATTGCTTTTCGCATAGGTGGATGGAGTTAAGGAAGATCTCGTTTGCTCTACCGCAACCTTTGCCATTCTGCCAATAAATTTAAGTTGCCACTACCGCAGTCAAGACTTTGCGATAAGGCAGTTACGGGTTATGTAAGGCGGCGATGTCCTGCACGTCAGGACTCTCGGGGCAACGTTCAGTAGGATTCTTGCAAAGGCACTCATCAAAAGGACGCTCTCAGGAAAGCGCAAGACAGGACTTCCTTTGCCATACTGCCAATAATTTTAAAGCTTTAGCAGGCATTAGTTGTGATACGGGAGAGGAAGCTGGTTGGAGAGTTTCTTCCTCTTCTTCCCCAGGATAATTTTTCCAAGCTTTTTAGCCCATCTGAAAGGGTTTTTTTTTCAGATGATAGATTTTGTTAGTTTCTAGTCGGGACTACGCCGCCGAATTGAACACGTCGTCCTACTTGCCGTAAGCCCAGTCTCTTAACAGGATTCTTGCCCCTTCCTCGTTTGACGGAAATCGAAAATTAAATGCTCGACTCACTGGATTACGTTTTGTCAATTCAGTGACTTTCCCCCATTGACAATATACTTTCGTTTTGTCAAGTAAGTGGGTATCCCCTCTTTGACAAAATATCTCTTTGTCCCGTAAATGGTAAGTTCTCATGACAAACATCTCATTAACCTTGATATTGCGTAAGCGAATAAGCTCTTATTGACAAGTTTTCGGAAGAGCTCTCATTCGTCATTCGCAGACTCGTACAAGAAATAAGACTTGTAGACTACGTCAATGAACGCTTATGTTCCAATAACATAAGAAAGCTTGAGCTGACTGCTTCGACTGCTTCGATTCTCTTAAGTTTTGTTCATGAAACTTGCCTGTCAGAAAAAAAAATATGTATGTAGCTGTATTTCCGAATTCAGCTATATATATGTCTGCCAGGTAAGTAGGAACAAACTTTATTGTGATATAATTTCATTTTTTTGCCTTGCGTTATTTTACTTCTGGTTGGTTCAAGTCATATACGCTTGCTGTAGTTACCTCTTCGGATGGCAACCGAGAGGTCTGTTGTCTATTTTGAAGGACATTTAATCGTTACTACCCTGCAGCCTAACAGAGTTTCCGATTTATCTTTTACCGTTTTATGGTAGTGTTCTGACGACACAAACGCATCTATATATTTAGCGTTTTCTGTTTCGCTTAAATATACCAGCTTGAGAGTCTTTCTGCTCATAAAATAACGGACCTATTTCTTCGTAGAATAGGGTAGCTGGACAACCCAGACATAAAGTTAAGAGACGACGTTCGTAAGCTGCTTGCTGCTGCTGTCACGCTGTCTGTCCTCCAGTCCAACCGAGCCAGTATTCAGTAACAGATCGTGCGCTGTCATTCGCGGTAGGTTACGTCTCTCTCTCCTGCGGGATTGACTGACTAACCGTATCTCTGTGCTGACGGTTACGTCTCTCCTGCGGGATTGACTGACTAACTGTATCTCTGTCCTACAATCACGGATTTTAGCCTAAGATTGAGGGGATTTCTTATGTGAATGAATAAACGTTGCATTCATTTTGCCTTACTATGTTCAACAGAGTTATCTCTTAATCCTTTCGGTGCTCGTTACCGCACGGTATGGAACTACGAGTCTACCGCAACATTGCACTTTTATTTGCTCCTCCTGCTTAGGCAAAGCGCAGCCTTATTTAGGGAAGTAAGCATACTCGGGGAGGGAATGGATGAGCTTGCTGGGGACCATTTCCTTCCTGAAGAAGTTTGTTTCCCCGAATAGACTGCAATTCAGACTACAGTTTTTTCCTACCGGGAAACTGAAATATTATTCAAGATCTAGCAATGATTCTGAACATCTCTCAGTGCGTCTATCACCTGAGGTGATAGAAAGAAGGTGCCGGGACATCTGGATAGGGTTTCAGATGTCCTGGATCTTAATCTGAAAGAAGTAAAAGCGATTCGGTAGTCCCTCCAGTCCTCGAAACGAGTTTTGGGACCAGTGGTCCAGATCAACTCCTGATATTCCACAGCTCTCTCAGATCTTAAGAAGGACGTCACAGGGAGCGACAATGAGCTGATCGCCCCATGTTGGCCTTCAGAATCCTGGATTCACAGAGGTCACA
Organism: Macrobrachium nipponense; assembly: GCF_015104395.2. Classification (NCBI taxonomy): domain Eukaryota; kingdom Metazoa; phylum Arthropoda; class Malacostraca; order Decapoda; family Palaemonidae; genus Macrobrachium; species Macrobrachium nipponense. Next base: position 126,172,809 of record NC_087201.1, read on the forward strand.
TACTTCCTAGTTCACTTTCCAAGGACCTTTTCCGAGAGAGTCGTCTACTCTAACTCGAAAGGTACCTATAACCTCTCCGCTCTGAGTCTGACTACGTTCAGACTATCGAGAGGTTGACAGGAATAAGATTACCGTCTTCCTTTTTCCGTCTGAAGAATGTGATAAGCTGGCAGTCACAACTATTAAAGAATATGCAAATATGTTGTTGACGGCCTTTGGGCTCAGAGATTTGCGTCTGTCAAACAACAAAGCCCTTCACGATCTTTGAGTTCTGTGGAATCTCGAAACTCGCTCACCATCTACTTTTTGTCTCACCTGTTTTCTCGGAGTCAGACACTCGTGCGAGATCAGGCGACATATAGTAGACTGAGTTTCTTGTTGACGAAGTCAGTTTTTGCGTTTATACACCCCGATGATCGTGTAACATGAGACCAGGTTGGACTGTCAGGCATTCTTTCTTCGGGGACTGAATCGACTTTTTGCTCCTCTCCTCCTTTTCTCCTGGCACCAAAAGCTCGAGTCAGGAGTTGAATTCGCTGACGACGTTGGGTTGCGTTGATACACCCCCCAAGGTTTGCTTAGATTGAATCGCCCAGGCAGTCCAGACACTCATTCTTCAGCGAAGAATAGGTGCCTTATGGTCTTCAGGGTACAGCCTTGCTGTCCTTGATTCGTCTGACTGGTCAACTGGTCGTTCACCTGACTTTAGTACAGACGGACTGACTGTGCATGTCCAGATCGAAGCTTTCAATATGGAACTTAGACGTAGTCTGAAGTTCTTGATGTTAAAGCATTCGAAACCTCTCCTACCTGTTAACTTTTTGCATGTGATCAGGAAGGCTTTCTTCTAACCACCCTAGATACGACAAAGAGGGTTAGTGAAATTTAAAGCCATCGTCACAAGTTTTGGCTTTAGAGAAGACAAGGCGGTGTGCTCTCTAAGCCTTCCTTTGTGGCCTAAGAATGGAAACCCGTTTTGTCCTTGGGCCAGGAGCTTGGAAGCAAGGATGGCACAAGTTAGTGGGCAGGAGCCAGAGAGAGTCCCTCCCGTGCCCTGTCGGGTCTCTCAAGTTTATCTACATAAAACTCAAGAAAGTCGAAGTCATTCGGGCAATCTGCAGTGTTCCGAAAAAGACCAGACTTGCCCATATCGAAGAACACCCTGGCTTTAGTGTTAAGGAGTTCTTTCAAAAATGCTCCTTCATTGTGTTTGCACAAAGATTTGAAATCTTTTATCTAAATGCTCACGAGGTGAGGGCGCGGCCTCGGAAGCATTTCAACAGAGCATGGCACTCAGTAACATCCTGAGTACATGTTTTAGCGAAGCAACTCTGTGTTTCACTTCACACTCCCTGCGAGATGTGAAGATGGCATATGAGATCTGCTGCTCGCTAGGGCCATACTGTCTTGCAGACACAATCTTGGGGGCAAGAAGTACCACTCATCCTATCCTGTAGAAAATGGTTAGGAAGAGCTCTTAATTTAGTTGATGAGTCGCCGACAACGGCGACTTATTAACTCTTAAGCCTTAGTTAAAACACCTTAACTTTGGCTAGGTTGGTCAGGTGGTGATATATAATATATATATATATATATATATATATATATATATATATATATATATATATTTATTTTACTTCTTAGCCCTCTTGGTATGGTCAATATGGTCTAGTCACGTCGTGGTCTCGCCCCTGTTGACAGATCATCTGGAGTGCACCAGCTATATAGGTCTCTACCTCGCTGGCAACTCTAGTAGCACAAGCAGACTTACGTGGCAGTAACCACGAAGCCAGCTTATGCTAACAGGTGGAACCAAGATGTAAATCATCTGCATGCATTTTGTTTGTTTCCTAAAATCCTTCTATTCTGTCCCTTCCCCCCCCACCTCCAAAAAAAGGTGGGATTCAGCTATATATATATCTTGACAGGTAAGTTTCATGAACAAAATGATATTGTTATGATACAATAAAAAGTTTGTTCATACTTACCCTGGCAGATATATATAATCAAGTACCCACCCACCTCCCCTCAGGGGACAGTGGAAATAAAAATTATGAATAGAAAATGGGAATGGTTCCTGATACCCGCCTCCCAGCGGCGGGAATGGGTACTAACCACCTGGCCGACCACTGCGTGTGTCGGAAGTTTTTAAAATTCTGTCGGACTTCAGAAAATACAGCTATATATATCTGCCAGGTAAGTATGAACAAACTTTATTGTATCATAACAATATCATTATTATGGCGCCATTATGGTGCTTATGGCATGCCATAAGCATTCTTATGGTGCCATAAGCACCCTTATGGTGCCGATAACTGGAACTCGTCCAGTTATGGCACCATAAATTGCAGATTTTATGGTGCTAGACAAGCCCCATAAAACTGGATTGCCGATAACCGAGTCCGCCGATAACTGGGAACTGCCTGTATTAAGTATACGGTAAATTGAAGTGTTTTGTAAGTTTAAACTAGATATTTTGAGAATTCCGTATATACCAGAGGTTGTAAACGAGATTCATGAGGGCTGTTTTAAGATCATGTAAAATACTTGATCACGAAAATGATATACGTAAACCTGTTTCATTACATATTTTATCTACCATGCAATAAAATACCCCTCAAGATCCGTGAATATATTGTATGTACATAAATTATAAAGAATATTACAGCTAAGATATACTTTTACGGTATTCTATTTTATGAGCAGTATTCAGGCATGACTAAACAACATTGCAAGTCTTCAGTGGACCCTTAGTTTTAGGTTGTAAAAGCCTGATTTTCTCATGTGTCACCTGAACTGATGAAAAAGACTTTAAAAAGACTATTAAGCCTCTTACGCCGAAGCGGTAAAAAAAAATTGTCTCCCGTGTGGCGGAGGTGTTTCAGAGTGAGCGCGGAAGCGGGAAAAATATTTTTTCAAAAATCACAGCGCGCTTATGTTTTCAAGATTAAGAGTTCGTTTTTTGGCTCCTTTTTTTTTCGTCATTGGCTGAAGTTTAGTATGCAACCATCAGAAATAAAAAATTATCATGATCATATATAAATAATGCGATATATGATAGCGCAAAAACGAAATTTATCATATAATTTGTATTCAAATCGCACTGTGCGCCAAAACGGTTAAAGGTAACAAGTTACTTTTTTTTCGTTGTAATGTACACTAAATTGCAATCATTTGGTATATAACACATTGTAAAACGATAAAAGCAACACAGAGAAAATATTAATCACAAAATAATGCATGAATTCGTAACGTGCGGACGTAAACAAATATTTTGTTCAAAAATTCACCATAAACTCTAAATTGTCCTGAGACTTCCAATTTCTTTCAAAATGAAGACAAATGATTGAATATTACTATACTGTAAGAGTATTAGCTTACAATTGCAGTTTTTTCGACCATATCTGAACGAGTTAAATTTGACCGAATGTCGAATTTTTTTTATATATATATTTTATATGCAATTATTTCGGAATAAAAAGAAAAAGCTACAACCTTCAAATATTTTTCGTTTTTATCTACATAAAATTGCGCACATTTTCATATATAAAACTCTATTAAATGCCTAAATATGAAACGGAGCAAATATTCCGAGAATGGGACGTACGCATTTCGGAGAGTTTGTGGCGGAGAATCGCGCGCGGAGGGAAGGAAACGATTTTTTTTTAAATTCACCATAAATCTAAATATTTTGCTAGAGACTTCGAATTTGTTTCAAGATGAAGATAAATGACTGAATATTTACTAGACTGTAAGAGTTTTAGCTTTACATTGCGTTTTCGACCAGTTTCGGTAGAGTCAAAGTTGACCGAACGTGGTTTTTTTTCTATTTATCGTGATATGCAAATATTTCAAAAATGAGAAAAGCTACAACCTTCAATTATTTTTTGTTGTATTCTACATGAAATTGCGCACATTTTCATATATAAAACTTTATGTAACGGCTAATTTAAAATGGGTCAAACATTACCACAATCGCACGTATGATTTTTTCGGAGAGTTTAGCGCGCGGACGTAAAGAAAATTATATTTTTTTCATAAATTCACCATAAATCGAAAATATTGTGCTAGAGACTTCCAATTTGTTGTAAAATGAAGGTAAATGCTTGAATATTACTAGAATATAAGCGTTTTAGCTTACAATTGCGTTTTTCGACCATTTCGGTAGAGTCAAACTTTGACCAAAGGTTGAAATTTTGGCAATTATCGTTATTTATATGAAAATATCTCAAAACTGATAAAGCTACAACCATGGGTTGTTTTAGTTGTATTGTGCATGAAATTGCGCACATTTCCATATATAAAACTTTATATAACGGCTAATTTTAAAATGGTGCAAACATTACCACAATCGCATGTATGATTTTTTTTCGGAAGATTGTTACCGCGCGGACGTAAGGAAAAAAGTTTTTTTCATAAATTCACCATAAATCGAAATATTGTGCTAGAGACTTCCAATTAGTTGCAAAATTAAGGTAAATGCTTGAATATTACTAAAATATAAGAGTTTTAGCTTACAATTGCGTTATTCGACCATTTCGGTAGAGTCAAAGTTGACCGAAGGTTGAAATTTTGGCAATTATCGTTATTTATATGAAAATATCTCAAAACTGATAAAACAAAAGTTACAATCATGAGTTATTTTATTGTTGTATTCTACATAAAAATGCGCACATTTTCATATATAATACTTCATGTAACGGCTAATTTACAATGGCACAAAAATTATGTCAAAGTGACGAAAATAATTTCCGAGATGTGTCACAGATACTTTTTTAGTGCGCAAGAGAGAAATTCGCGCTTGCGCGCCTGCGTACGATTGTAAACAAAATAACACCTTGATCCGTGAACTCCCAGCATCACCCCAAGGCGCATGATTCAAAAGTTTTAGGCTGGTAGGCCTATAAGTATTTTTCCGCGAATTTTAAAAAAAACTTTTGTAAGTCGACGTAAATACGTCCAGTCGGCGTAAGTAAGGGTTTTAAGGACAATGTCAAGAAGGTCGCCCTTGTCACCTATTACAAAAGCCATCAAAATGACAAATTTTCTAAGACAATTTGTATTTTTCGTAGCTACAAACCTGAGATCTTAACAATATGATAATTTCTAACGCCTAGCTGGATCCGGTTAAATCGCAGATGAAACCAAGGAATCTTGTGGGATCTGGCAACGCGTACCTATATCGGGTGCAGAGTGGTCAAGGGCCATGCACCCACGCCACAACGTCAGTCTTTCCCAACTCAGGATGTCTTAGCAAGACAGAGGGGCGGCTAGAGGTGGGCAGTACAATGTTAAGATCTCAGGTTTGTAGCTATGAAAAATACAAATTGTCTAAGAAAATTGGTCATTTGTTCATATGCGAACAAACCTTCGGTCTTAAACCGGCTGGGGGCCTACCTACCAGTCCAGCTCCAGAAGAAATAACTTCCGGAGAGGGACTGCTGCCCGTGTGAAGATAAATACATTGATATCTAACTACCCAGACACTGAGCGAGTACAATGATATATGGGAGAATCATTGCATAGGGAACTAAAGAGAACCAACACACCAGGGTTTGTTTCCACTCCCTACTCCCGCTTGCCAAGAAGCAGAGCATATGGTACCGAATAGAGGGTTGGTTATGTGCATATCAAGTGACCAAACTATCAGTTTGGTCGCTTTCAGTCCAGCGAATGACATGTCTATTCCTCAACCTGCCCGAAGGAAGAAGGAAAGGTACAAGAGAAAGGAGACCAGCCAACTCACTCATTCTGTCATCCACACAATCATCTTAGGTAAGATACAAATGTGCCCTGTTAAGGGCAATGATGAGTTATACAATCTGTTGGGCAACCACCACAGAACCCAGGGAAAACGTGTCTATAGATCTGTGGGCAACATCTTTAAGATAGAAAGAGTGCTCAGCACTTTATGTACAGCCAAGTTCTTTTTGAAAGCCAGAGAGGGACCAATACCCCTAACGTCATGCACTCTAGCCTGCACAGACGTGGTGGCGGAATCATCAAGAGTCAGGTATGCCTGTCTGATGGCTTCCCGTATCCAAAAAGAGATAGTATTCTTTGACACCTCTTTCTTTTTATGTCCTGTGCTAACAAAAAGTCTGCTGCAGCCTGGCCTAAGGTGCTGTTTCCTTTTAAGATAGCAACACAGAGCCCTGACAGGGTACAACAAAAGCTCTTGAGCATCACCGCCCACAAAGTCATTCAGTGATGGAATGGAAAAGGAGGTGAACCTATCATCATGCACAGCAAGATTCTGGGTCTTGGCCACGAATTCAGGGACAAATTCGAAGGACACTGACCCCCAACCCCTGGTGTGCTTCACATCATAGCTCAGACCATGCAGCTCCCCCATTCTCTTTGAAGATGTCAAGGCCATGAGGGAAACCATCTTGAGCATCAAGTTCCTGTCAGATGAGCGATGCAAAGGCTCATATGGACCCTTAGTGAAGCTCTTGAGAACCAGGGAAACATCCCACATCGGAGGCTTGAGCTCCCTAGGAGAACTCAATTGCTCAAACCCCTTCACCAGCAAGGAAAGTTCCCAGGATGAGATGTCGATACCTCCAAGGCGTAACACTAAACTCAGGGCTGCCCTGTAGCCTCTAATGGGAGAAACGGACAAACGTTTCTTGTCTCTGAGGAAAGTTAAAAAGTCTGCTATTCGCTGAATAGAGGTTGCGAGTGGAGAAAAATCCTGTTTATGACACCAATCACAGTGGATCACCCATTTGCCTTGGTAAACTGCAGAGGTCGACTTTCTGAGACTGGTGGACATATGCCCTGCTGTTCTCTGAGAAAAGCCTCTTTGGAGGAGATACTTGATAGCCTCCAACCGTGAAGAGACATGGAGTCTACTGACTGGTGGAGCCTTTCTGCATGCGGCTGACACATGCTGCCAAAGGGGAATTTTGCTCGCAACCTCCTGAGGCCACAGAGGGGCTACCAAGGTCATCCTGAGACCCTACAAACTCATCAGCCTGTTCAGAACTTAACAGATTAACCCTTAAATGCCTATTGGATGTATTAAACATCGACGTAAATTGTCTGTCGGGTACTTAATTGACGTATGATACGTCGACGCAAAAAAGTTCTTTTTGAAATTCGTGGAAAAATAGTTATAGGCCTACTTGGCGAAAACTTTTGAATCACTCACCTTGAGGGATGCTGGGAGTTCACGGATCAATCTGTTGTTTTGTTTACAAGCATTACCCAGGCGCGCATACGCTAATTTCTTTCTTCTCGCACCAAAAAGCATCAGCGACACATCTCAGAAATTATTTTGTCACTTTGACGTAATTTTTGCACATTTTATATTAGCCTTTACATAGAGTTTTATATATGAAAATGTGCGCAATTTCATGTAGAATACAACAAAATAGACCCCATGGTTGTAGCTTTTATGTTTTGAAATATTATCATATAAGTGCCAAAATTTCAACCTTCAGTCAACTTTGATTTGACCGAAGTGGTCGAAAAACGCAATTGTAAGCTAAAACTCTTATATTCTAGTAATATTAAATCATTTACCTTCATTTTGCAACAAATTGGAAGTCTCTAGCACAATATTTAGATTTCTGGTGAATTTTTGAAAAATCTTTTTCCTTATGTCCGCGTGGCAACTGACGAAAAAATCAGAAATACTTTCATCCGATTGTCGTAATGTTTCCACTTTTTTAATATTAGCCGTTACATAAAGCTTTATATATGAAAATATGCGCAATTTCATGTAGAATACAACTAAAAACAACCCATGGTTGTAGCTTTTATCAGTTTTGAAATATTTTCATATAAATAACGATAAGTGCCAAAATTTCAACTTTCAATCAACTTTGACTTGACCAAAATGGTAAAAAAACGCAATTGTAAGCTAGAAATCTTACATTCTAGTAATATTCAATCACTTACCTTCATTTGGCAATAAATTGGAAGTCACTAGCACAGTATTTCTATTTATGGTGAATTTTTGAAAAAATCTTTTTTCTTACGTCCGCGCGGTAACTTCCGAAAAAATCAGAAATTTTTTCATCAGAGTGTCGTAATGTTTGCACCGTTTGATATTAGCCTTTACATAAAGTTTTATATATGAAAATGAGCGCAATTTCATGTAGAATACAACCAAAAACAACCCATGGTTGTAGCTTTTATCACTTTTGAAATATTTTTATATAAATAACAATAAGTGCCAAAATTTCAACCTTCGGTCAACTTTGACGCGACCGAAATGGTCGAAAAACACAATTGTAAGCTAAAACTCTTACATTCTAGTAATATTCAATCATTTACCTTAATTTTGCAACGAATTGGAAGTCTCTAGCACAATATTTCGATTTATAGTGAATTAAAAAAAAAAAAAAAAAACTTTTTTTCTTATGTCCGTGCGGTAACTCTGCCGAAAAAATCAGAAATTCTTTCGTCCGATTGTCGTAATGTTTGCACCGTGTTATATTAGCCGTTACATAAAGTTTTATATATGAAAATGTGCGCAATTTAATGTAGAATACAACGAAAAAAAATAACTTATGGTTGTAGCTTTTATCAGTTTTGAAATATTTTCATATAAATCACAATAAATAGAAAAAATTCGACCTTCAGTCAATTTTAACTCGATCGAAATGGTCGAAAACTGCAATTGTAAGCTACAACACTTACAGTCTAGTAATATTCAATCAATTACCTTCATTTGGCAACAAACAGAAAGTCTCTAGCACAATCTTTCGATTTATGGTGAATTTTTTAAAATAGCTTTTTTTTACGTCCGCGCATTACGAATTCATGCATCATATTGTGATAATATTTTCTCTGTGTTGCTTTGATCGTTTTACAATTTGTTTTATACCAAAATCATCGGAATTTAGTGTACAATACAACGAAAAAATAATTAACTCATTAGCTTTAACCGTTTTGCTCACAGCGCGATTTGTATACAATTATATATGAATTTTTTTTGTGCTGTCATATATTCCAATATTTTTATATGATTATGATATTTTTTTTCATTCTGATGGTTGCATACTAAACTTCAGGCAATGACAAAAAAGGAGCCAAAAAATGAACTGTTAATCTTGAAAACTAAGTGTGCTGTGATTTTTTGAAAAAAACTTTTTTCCGCTTTGGCGCTCGCTCCCGAACGCCGCTGGCATACGGGAGACACTTTCGGAAATACCGGCTCGGCGTTTAAGGGTTAAAGAAAATGGAGGGAAGGCATACACCTCCAGGTTGTCCCAGGGATGTTGGAATGCATCCTCCGCTAACACTAAAGGATCTGGAACCAATGAACAGAATATCTCCAGTTTCCTGTTGAACCGGGTTGCAAAAAGGTCCAGCATGGGTCTCCCCCAAACCTGTAATAGCTTGTCTGCTGCTACCTGATGAAGAGACCACTCTGTACCTAGGATCTGATCCTGACGACTGAGTTCGTCTGCGACCACATTCCGTTTGCCTGGGGTATACCTGGCAGAGAGCTCTACCGAATTGCTGACCACCCACTGGTGAACCTTGATGGACAAGGCATGAAGTTGACGTGAAACCAGGCCTCCCTACTTGTTCACATAGGTGACTGCTGTGGTGTTGTCCGACATGAGAACGACAGAATGACCCTCTACTTTTTCCTGAAACTTCTTCAGATCCAGAAAGGCTGCCTTCAACTCCAAGACGTTGATATGCTGCTGTTTGTCCTCCAAACTCCAAATGCCTGAGGCAATGAGGCTGCCTAAATGAGCCCCCCAACCTATGAGGGAGGCGTCTGAAAACAGAAGGAAGTCCGGTGGGAGAGAATGCAGAGGAACACCCTTCCAAAGATTTCGGTTGTCCAACCACCAATGAAGGTCTTTTCTCACTTCCAGAGACAGAGGAACCTTTAACAGGGTTGAGTCTCCCGCCGGAGACCAGAATTCCCCCAGCCTCCATTGTAGAGATCGAAGATGAAGATGCCCATGAGGGACCAGCTTCTCCAGAGAAGACAAAATTCCCAGAAGAACCTGCCACTGATGAGCTGACTGATGTGGTTCTGACAGGAAGTCGTGCACCACCACTCGCAACTTCTCTAACCTCTGATCTGACTGGAAAACTCTTGCGACTACCGTATCAATGACCCTGCCCAAGTAGAGAATCCTTTGACTGGGTATGAGGTTTGACTTTTCCTGGTTGACCACAATGTCCCAGTTCCAGACAAAACCAAAGCAGACGATCTCTGTCCTGCAGCAGCTTCTCCCTAGATCCTGCCAGGACCAACTAATCGTCGAGGTACCTCTGCAAACGGATCAACTGAGCATGGACCCAACTTGAGATGAGAGAGAAGACCTTTGTGAACACTTGAGGGGTTGTGATCAGCCTTGAAGCACAGGACTTTGAACTCGAAGACCTTATCTCCAAGAGAGAAGCGAAGGAACTTCCTGGACGTCAGATGAATAGGGATCTGGAAGTATGCGTCCCTCAAGTCTATCAACAGCATGAAGTTGCCTTCCCTCACAGCTGCCAACACTGAATGAGCGGTCTCCATCTTGATCCTTGTCTTCCTGATGAAGTGATTGAAGGTGGATAAGTCAATCACAAGTCTCCAACCTCCCGACGCCTTGGGCACCAAGAATATATGACTGTAAAACCCTGGAGAAGGATGCACCACTTCCTCTATCGCATCCTTGTCCAGTGTATTCTGCACTTCCTCCCGGAGAGCCAAGAACTTCAGAGAATTTGGAGGAGACACCCTCCTGAGCAGCAGCTGAGAGAGGGGTTTAGAAGTCGAATGGCAGTAGATACCCTACCTGAAGGACATCTACCACTTCTCCACCCCATAACTCTGCCACTTGGCCCAATGGCCCGCCAGACACACCCCCACCTGTGGCACAGGAGAGGGAGAAATGCCTAACCTACTGACAACACCCTTTACCTCTGCCCGTGGGACTCCTTCTCGGCTTAAAGGAACGGGAGCAAAAGGGACGTTGGTCCTCTGATTAGGCTGGGATGAACGGGGAGGCCCTGCCAAAACCGAACTCCTTGACGGCCTACCAGGCGACGACCTTCATGACTGCTGATGGGCAGGGGGAGGAGGAGACCGGATGTTTCCGAAGACGAGACTCTGACTTAGACAGCCTGGTGCACTAATCTGTCCTTCATGTCAGCCTGGCGCTGGTCTATCGCATCCTCCAGCTCGGTCCGAGGGAACAGAAATTGTGATTCCAAAAGATTTCCATTCTTCAATGCCAGCAAGGACTCAGGGTCAACTGATCTTTCCATCCTGGATAAAGCTGCATCTCTTCTAATCAGGAGAAGGTTAGCCCATAAATTAACACTGAGGTGAGCAAGATATGAAAGCTCTTTGCCTCCGAACTGCAACAAACTGGTAAGAGAGGAAGCACTCACCAACCCCTCTGGGGACCTGTCAGAAGCTAACTTGGCAATGATCGCTTGACCAGAAGTCCAGCCAAGAAACCATTAGCAACATGGAGGCTGCCATAGACTCCAATGCTGAGGCATCCTGTGGAGACAAGGACGGAGCCACTGACCTCACCTGCTCCAAAGTCAATCCCGGATTCAGACAAATGATGTCCGAGTTAAGATGCCGCGACATCAAATATGCAGAGTTCGTAGCATAGTACTTCCTATGTCTCGTGAGAGGCGTGGGTAGCAACTTGGCAGAGCCCCTAGAGCAAAGTGAACCGTCCCGATCTGAAACAGAGGCGTTAACCTTATGCAAGACCGACTAGACTTGCCCCGACAAGGAAAGTTGAAACGATGACTTGGGATCCTCTGTAGCTCCCAGCAAGGCTTCCAAGCAGGAAGGAGTGAAAGATGAGCGAGCTTGAGTCCTACTCTTCAAATTGTTGAACCCATGAATGAGATGGACAACTTCTGTAAAGAAAGGCAAAAAACTCTTGCGTGTCTCCCTCCTCCTGCTCTGGCAATGGAGACAGACTATGAGAAGGATGTGCAGACTTATCTAAAGCGCCTTCTAATGTGTAAATTAACAGAAGCAGCAGTAGCCAAACAGTCCAAAACACTAACTAACCTGTCTGGGCTGGATCCAAGTGTCAACTCCTGCGACAAACCAACCACAACACTAGGGACATCACTACACACTCTCCCAACAGATGACTTTCTAACATGGCCGCGCTCAAGCACGTGTGGGGTAGACATGCGAACATGCATTGGTGAGGAATCTCGAGCACTTGAGATAGAATGAGAATCCTTTGGAGTCCAAACTCCTGGAAGTACCAGGGAAAGGGGCAGGCAAACTCTCCTGCTACAGCAACTCTGTGCTCACAACCTTCGACCTCTTGACAGGCGCCTTGAGATCCTTATGGCGACGCATAGGCCCTGGAGAAGGAGAAGCGGAAGCACCTGTAACATGTGCACGAACGAGGGAGGTTGCAACACGCTTGCGACTCGATGCAGAGGACGAAGCAGCCACTGCAGATCGCACAGGGGAAGATACACTAACGCTCTCAGTAACACCAACACTCGCAGGAACACGGGCATGCTGCTCCTCACTCGCAGACGAAGAAAGGGCAAAGTCCTTAGCCTTCCAACAATTGATACGCCGACGCGGCGGAGGTAGGGGAGAAGGAGAGGAAGACAGCACTGGCTCCTTACACAATCTTTTCTCAGGAGGCGCGGGCGACGCAACATGCTTGCTTCTAGTCCTTCGAGCCAGCATGGCAGCAAACTTATCTTCTAAAACAGAGTCCAATCTCTTAAGAACCACCTGGCATAAAGCCTCAGATGGATCAGCAAGAGAAGGGGTTGACGACATGGAAGGGAGATGCAGCGAACCAGATGGCAGAGATGATGTCACAGCAGCAACGCTGACGGCACAGACAAGCGAGGCAGCGCAGCGGAGACAACTGGGAGTGACATCATCGATAGAAGTGACGTCATAAGCGGCAATGACGTCACGGCTTCCCCTCGATCCGAACGGGAAGCAGATGCCACTGGTGGAGGGATACAAAATGACTGACCCCGAGACATCACTAGCGACTCCCCTCTGACTTGAAAAAGCAGCAATTGTCACCGGTGGAGCAATACAATTTGGCTAACCTTGGCTGCCCATGAAAACGAGGCTAGGAGGAGGGGTGAGGGCCTGGACAGCATGAGGAGGGGGGTAGCAAGCATCCAAGAAGTGCGTCAGCAAACCCTCCAAGGAGGGTGGACCCTATAGCCCAAGTGTCCCTCAAAGCACCACCATTTTGGACTCCTCTGACTCTGAAATAAAAGACATTGATGGAAAAGCCTCCTCCCTCAGGAATCAAATTAACTCCCAGAGGAAGAAGGGGCGACATTACATAAATCAGCCTGAGGGCCTCCTGATACTTCCAATGATGAATTGATGGAAGAAAAGGAAGGGGACAAAGGCACAACACTAGCATGGGGTGTGACAGCAACAGGAGAAGAAGCATCGGAAAGAGGAGAAGAAAAGCCCTCCCACGAAGGAAGAGTAGAAACCCTACGATGCTTCCTCTTACTATAAAATAACTTCCACTGCTCTCTAGGCCATGCACGGCATTCCATGCAGGGATTCGTTATTGTACAAACTTTAGAACAGCACCTACTACAAGTGACGTGTGGATCCGTTGTAGCTGAAGCCAAAAAACGTGAACACGGAAAACTTGGAGTTCCGGGGCACACACGTTGACGACGCCGAGAAGGAGCGAAGAAGCCATAATAACAGCACACACACACACTCAAACACAAGGGAAAATGGGCAGTTAAACCCTTTACTGCCGACTGGACGTATTTTACGTTGACATTTTTTGTCTCTCGGGTGCCGACTGGACGTATTTTACGTCGACATACAAAAGTTTTTTAAAAATTTGCGAGGAAAATACATTTAGGCTTACCAGCTGAAAAAACTCTTGAATCACGCGCCTTGGGGGGATGCTGGGAGTTCACGGATCAAGGTGTTTGTTTTGGTTTACAATCGTTACGCAGGCGTGCAAGCGCGAATTTCTTTCTTTGCCCACCCTAAAAAGTATCTGTGACACATCTCGGAAATTATTTCGTCACTTTGACATAATTTTTGTACCATTGTAAATTAGCCGTTTACATGAAGTATTATATATGAAAATGTGCGCATTTTTATGTAGAATACAACAATAAAATACTCATGATTGTTGCTTTTATCAGTTTTGAGATATTTTCATATAAATAGCGATAATTGCCAAATTTCAACCTTCGGTCAACTTTGACTCTACCGAAATAGTCGAAAACGCAATTGTAAGCTAAAACTGTTATTTTAGTAATATTCAATCATTTAGCTTAATTTGCAACTAATTGGAAGTCTCTAGACAATATTTCGATTTATGGTGATTTATGAACAAACTTTTTCCTTACGTCCGCGCGGTAACTCTTCCGAAAAAATTGTACATGCGATTGTGGTAATGTTTGCACCATTTAAAAATTAGCCGTTATATAAAGTTTTATATATGGAAATGTGCGCAATTTCATGCACAATACAACTAAAAAACAACCCATGGTTGTAGCTTTTATCAGTTTTGAGATATTTATATAAATAACGATAATTGCCAAAATTTCAACATTCGGTCAACTTTGACTCTACCGAAATGGTCGGAAAACGCAATTGTAAGCTAAAACGCTTATATTCTAGTAATATTTAATCATTTACCTTCATTTTGCAATAAATTGGAAGTCTCTAGCACAATATTTCGATTTATGGTGAATTTATAAAAAAAATAACATTTTCTTTACGTCCGCGCGGTAACTCCTCCGAAAAAATCATACGTGCGATTGTGGTAATGTTTGCACCATTTTAAATTAGCCGTTACATAAAGTTTTTATATATGAAAATTGCGCAATTTTTCATGTAGAAATACAACAAAAAAATAATTGAAGGTTGTAGCTTTTCTGATTTTTGAAATAGTATTTGCATATAAATCACGATAAATAGGAAAAAAACACCATTAATAAAACATTACCTAATATAATTTATCTAGACCTAAATCCCCAAAAACCGCACCAAAATTTACCACATTGGCAACCATGTTACCTCCTATTCTGTCCGCCAGTTGGCAACACTGTCGTTGACAGATACGAAAACCTTCCCTCAAATCAGTTGTTAACGAGCGCCCGTGTTGTTTACATCACGGCCGCTCTTTATAAATTTCCTTAAACATTGTTTTTGTGCCTTTAAAGCTTTCATTATTTGTTAAATGAGACTTTATATTGAATTACCACTCACGCATTACATCACGAAATAGTGAATTAACTTTGATTTCTGTAGTGGTTCTTATCTTAAATTACGAACTTTTTGCGCGACCCGGAACTACTGACCTGTCCAATTCTACAATGGATTACCAAGAAATTACGATGCTTCCTTCTGCCAGCAACATCAGGAACTGCCCGGTTTGTGGGACAAGGATGAGTAGCAGGGAGTATGAACCACATGACATTTGTAGCTCTTGTCGTGGACAGGTTTGTGACTTGACTTCTCGTTGTGACGTATGTAAGCCCTGGTCTGACGAGGATATGACTGCTTATATGAAACGCCAAACAATCTTGCAGCGTAAAGATCGGTTAAGGAGAAAAAGAAATCGATTGCTAGAACTGTATCTAACGAATTCTTTGACTTGGGCGCTCATGATTCTGGCTCTTCGGTTTCGGTATCGTACGACTCCGACTCCGAATTAATTGATGCTTTTGCCCCCTGTACAACCGGTAATTAGTGAAGTTATTTCTGATGTAGATTCGAAGATTTTGGCAATGGAAACTACCTGGAAACAGAATTTTAAGAAATTACAGCTTAGTCTACATAGAGATATTTATGCTAAGTTTAACAATGTCAGAGAAAGTTTTCAAGAAGCCTTTACTAGAATGTCTAACACACTTTTAGATTCATTTTCAGCTCCTCGTCAGGTACCTGTCGACAGCACCATGGGTAACGGTGCGACAGATACCCCGGCTTGTGAACCCCGTCGTGGCGAAGGCCTAGGGGGATCCGGTCCTGGGCAGGTGCCTAATGAATCTTTACCCAACGCGTCCCCTGTTAGTCCCGTAACAGTGCCAAAGGGCGCTTATTTAGGAGAAGGGGGGAGGGATATTAGTGTCAGACCTAAGATAGCTAGTCGTCAGGATTTTACTTCAGAGGAAGTTTCTAAGTTAGGATCTGACGATGATGATGATGATGACGCGGATTCGTGTGATATTGATGTTTCCTCGAATGGATGTTCATGATGTAGAATTCAAGAAAAACTTTTTGATTTAATTTGAGTTTTCTTCCTCAGGCGAGGCCTAAAGAGCAGAAGCAGCCTCCGCCTCGTTGTATTACAGAAGGGATTTTTCTTGACGGTCCTTCCCGGTCACGGGAATTTTTACGTTTTCCTTTGCCCAGAGGTTCGCGAGAGTGAGGGCGGACGTTGCCGCTAAACTTTCGAGGTGATCGGGGAAGGGAAGAGGAAGCTCTCTTCTCTTCTACGACACCGGAGAGGAGTTTACCAGGTGGCGGATGATTCTTCATTCTCTCGACCCCCAAGCCAAATCCTGATTTTGTCTGACTTTCAAGTCAACCCTTGCCTTCTAAGGCTTCGGTCTCTGTCTCAATTGAAGATTTTATTGCTATGGAGGCTGTTATGAGCTCCTTACAAGAAGCTCAATCCTTCAATATGTGGGTCCTCGGAGGGCTTTTAATGTATATCAAGGACTTCCGGGTTTGTTCCTCCTGATGCTCCTCTTTTTGAGAAATTCTGCTCATCCATTTCAATCGCTTCTGTACATCAGAACGAGCTTGCTGCTTCAATGCAGGCCTTTCTTGTTTCTCTAAGGCGTAACCTGTTATTTGTTGCAGTTACCCTCCTCTGTATCGGAGATTCAGAGAACCCGTCTGTTGTCCTCTTCTCCTTTTTGGCGATTTTCTTTTCGATATTTCTGTGCTTTCTGAGGTTTGAAGGAACATCAAGGTGATGCCTCTTCCCAAGCTCACTGGGCCTTATCAAGAGCTTTTCCTCTGGTCTTCCTCCCGTTCCTTCAAGGAGTAAGCGTAAGTTTAGGACCAGATCTGTACCTTCTGCTCCAGCCCAACAACCTCCTTCTGGCTCTTTTTTCCAGAGTACATCTCAGGTTGCTGGTGCCTCTTCTTCATCCTCTGGTGCTCACCCTTTGAAACGCGGGAGAGGTTCTTGGCGTGGCTCTAAGGGCAGAGAAAGAGCTCAACCTCCAGGAGGACCTTCTTCTTCTTCTTCTTCTTCTTCCTTGTCTCTGTGTAAGAATTTTCGAAGTAGGAGTCATCACCTCGCCTGGAGACCGCAGTAGGAGCTTGTCTCTCCCGCCATTGGTCAGCTTAGCAGGGGAGAGCGGTGGATGCTTGGGTGGTGGAGGTCCTGAAGGAAGGTTACGAGATCCCTTTTGTTTTCCAGACCTCCACTTTCCAATCGTCCTCTCGAGTTCAGCAGTTATTCCCCTCACTCAATCAGGGGTCAAGCCTTGGAGAAGGAGCTTTCGGCCCCCTCTTGGAGAAGGATGCCCTAGAGCGAGCTCCTCCTTCTCCCGGGTTTTACTCTCGGAGTGTTGTAGTTCTAAAGGCCTCGGGTGCCTTGGCGCCCCCATCATAGATCTTTCGGTTTTGAACAAGTTCATTCTAAAGTCCAAGTTCAGGATGGAGACGGTCCAGACTGTTCTTTCATCCGTCAGGAGGGGGGACTGGATGATTTCCATCAATCTGCAGGATGCTTATCTGTCAAATCCATCCCCATCCCATCCAAGAAAGCAGACCTTAACCTTCGGTTTTCATGGACTCGGGGAGTTTTCCAGTTCAAGACCCTTTGTTTCGGCCTCACCACTGCTCCACAGGTCTTTTCTCGGGTGATGGCTCCTGTTTCAGCTATTCTGCATCAGTTAAACGTAAGGATGCTTGCGGTATCTGGACGATTGGCTAGTCCAGGCCGAATCTCTAGAAATGTCTCCGGTCGAGGGAGATAGTTCTGTCTCTTTGTGTCGAGTTGGGCATTCGTGTCAACTTCGACAAGTCCACCATCTAATCCCTTGCCTAGATCATGACTTATCTGGGGATGTTTTGAATTCCCAGATTTTGAGGGTTTCTCTCGCTCAGAAACGGATAGACAAGCTTCTGAGTCTGATCGAAGAATTTTTGTCCTCCGTAACGCAGCCAGTTTCTCTTTGGAGGTCTCTCCTGGGCCATTTGTCATCCCTCATCCAACTGGTTCCCGAGGTCGTACTCAGAATGAGGTCCCTTCAGTCGACCACTTCGGACCAGTCATGGGATTTCGTGTCCGAGGACACGATAGTCGCCTCTTCTCCACAATGTCAGAAGGATCTCCGTTGGTGGATGCAAGTTCACCGCCTCAAGTCAGGGACATCTCTTCTTTCGGTTCCTCCGGACCTAATGTTTTGGTCAGACGCCCTCGGATCAAGGTTGGGGCACACACCTGGGCTCCGAAGCCGCTTCGGGCCTTTGGTTAGAGGAGGAGAGGAGCATGTCAATAAATTGGAGGGAACTGAGGGCAGTGTACCTAGGGGCCTTCTTTCATTTCAGGAACAACTGTTGGAGTCGGTTGTCGCGATCTTTGTCGACTACACCACAGCAGTCTCGTACTTGAGAAACCAAGGCGGCACACAGTCGGATCTTCTCACTCAAGAAGCCCGATCAATCCTGTGTTGGGCAGAAGACAGGGGGATTACGTTGGTCCCTCAGTTTATCCTGGGCCATCACAACGTCTTAGCAGACGCCTTGTCGAGACCGAACGAAGTTCAAGGGTCGGAGTGGACACTTTGCCAGGAAGTCTTCGACAGCCTCAGGAAGAAATGGCCTGTCACAGTCGATCTGTTTGCCACCCCACTGAATTTTCGGTGCCAGATATTCTTCGCCCTTACCAGACTCCTCAGAGTGCCGGGACAGACTCTCTTTTGCAGGACTGGGAGGGACTCAAGCTATGCGGTTTTCCTCCGTTCTCTCTGGTGAGGTCAGTCCTCAACAAAGTGAGGGCAACCAAGCGTCTGGATCTCACCTTGATCGCCCCCTTCTGGCCACAGAAGGAGTGGTTTCCCGACCTTCTGGAAGCACTGGTGGAACCCCCCATTCGCCTGCCAGAGAGACCAGATCTTCTCAAACAACCCCAATTTTCATACGGTTCCATCAGAGGCTCCACATGCTTCATCTTCATGCCTGGAGACTGTCAGGAGGTTCTCCAAGCACGAAGGGTTCTCCTCCAGAGTGGCGCGACAGTTGGCTCTTGCAAGGCGGCAATCAACCAGAGTAATTATCAGGCTAAATCGGTCGGTTTACAGACGTTGGGTGTAAGTCTCAAGGACATTCAATTTCTAGACCTTCCTTACCGAAAGTAGCGGAGTTTTTAGTTCATTTACATCATGACAGGGCCCTGTCACCTTCGTGCATTAAGGGTTATAGGTCTATGCTTTCCTATGTTTTTAAGGCAAGGCTTCCTGAGATCTCTTCATCTTATGTCATTAGAGATTTACTTCGATCTTTTTCCCTATCTCGACCCAGGCCGCAGTGTTCGCCTCCGACATGGGACGTTAACAAAGTCCTTCAAGCCTTAAGGTTCCCTCCGTTTGAGCCTCTGAATTCTGCCAAATTTAGGGACCTCTCTTCTAAGACACTCTTCCTTGTCTCACTGGCTACAGCCAAGAGGGTGGGTGAACTGCAAGCACTCTCTTTTCTGGTTGCCAGATCTGGACAAGACATGATTTTGTCATACCTTCCTGAATTTGTCGCAAAGACTGAATTGTCTGATAATCCCATTCCCAGGTCTTTCGTACTGAAGTCGCTGGTCGACTTTGTTGGTAATTTAAATGAGGAATTAGTTCTTTGCCCTGTTAGGGCGCTCTCATGTTATTTACGCCGCACGAAGGACATTCAGACATTCAGGGTCGTCCCCGTCATCTGTTTGTTTCACCCCGAAATGTCAAGAGACCTATTTCAAAGAATGGTGTATCCTTTTTTCTTAGAGATCTGATCGTTAAAACTGGTGGTTCGGCTGCTGGGGAAGACCAGACGCCGAGAGCACACAGTATTAGAGCAGTTGCTACATCAGTAGCTTTTATGAAGAACGTCTCAGTCGCCAAGGTGCTTGAGGCGGCGACTTGGCGTTCTAATTCTGTTTTTGCCTCTTTTTACTTGAGGGATATTTCTATCTAGTTCTAGGCGACCTTCGTTCTTTGGGCCCGTTGGTGATGGCAGTACAGGTCATCAGACAGGAGAATTAGGTAGTCTTCCTGTTTTACGTTTGGTTGCTACCTGTATATTATTCATTAATTTTGTTTTGTTGTATATATTTTTTGTTTTTGTATTATAACCCATGGCAGTTTTTTTTGACGTAGTTATAATGGGAATTAGGCAGTTTGGTATTTAGGTGTTTTTGATGACAAGGACTGACTGCTTGGCAACTCATGCTGCTTCCATTTTCAGTGTGAAATGGTTCCAGCCACTGGGTTGTCGGCACTGGCGACTACGCTTCTCCAGAGTCGATGCTGACCTAGGACTAGCCACTGGTTCGCTTGTCCTGACGACTCCTGCTTCTTCCACTGTCCTGGACAGGGAATTAGTCGATGGATCGTCTGCTGTCATGGTGACTCGCTCACCATCTACTTTTTGTCTCACCTGTCTTCTCGGAGTCAGACACTCGTGTGAGATCAGGCGACATTTAGTAGCCCTGAGTTTCTTGTTGACGAAGTCGGTTGCGTTGATACACCCCCGATGATCGTGTAACACGAGACCAGGTTGGACTGTCAGGCATTCGTCCTTCGGGACTGAATCGCCTTTTTGCTCCGCGCTCCTTTCTCTTGCACCAGAAAGCTCGAGTTAGAGTTGCTCATGAGCCGATTCGTTGCTGGCGATTTCGGGTTGCGTTGATACACCCCCAAGGTTTGCTTAGCTTTGAATCGCCCAGACAGTCCAGACACTCATCCTTTAGGGAAAGAATAGTGCTTGATAGTCTTCAGGGTGCAGCCTTGCTGTCCGCAATTCGTCTGACTGGTCACCTGGTCGGGCACCTGACTTTAGTACAGACGGACTGACTATGCACTTACTCCTTGTCCTGTGCTACCGCAGTTGGTGGCATTATGGTAGGAGACTTTGAGTTGTTAGTATCTTTGACCTTGGGTTGAGTTTTGACTGCCTATGATATATATTTCTTTGTTTGTTTTCTCCTACTCTGTCCGAAGGGGAAATTGTATTCAGATTCCCTCCTCCTTTTCAATGTGGTTAATCGGGCTAGATAAATTATATTAAGGTAATGTTTATTAATATGGAATTTTTATTCTAAAATTAATATTAATAATACTTACCTGTATAATTTATCTAGTCCCACCCATCCTACCCCACGATCTGCCTATCACAACTGATTTGAGGGAAGGTTTTTCGTATCTGTCAACGACAGTGTTGCCAACTGGCGGACAGAATAGGAGTAACAGGGTTGCCAATGTGGTAAATTTTGGTGCGGTTTTTGGGGATTTAGGGCTAGATAAATTATACAGGTAAGTATTATTAATATTAATTTTAGAATAAAAATTCCATGTTCGGTCAATTTGACTCTACCGAAATGGTCGAAAAACGCAATTGTAAGCTAAAACTCTTACAGTCTAGTAATATTCAGTCATTTATCTTCATCTTGAAACAAATTCGAAGTCTCTAGCACAATATTTAGATTTATGATGAATTTAAAAAAAAAATCTTTCCTTCCCTCCGCGGGCGGATTCTCCGCCACAAATCTCTGAAATGCGTACGTCCCATTCTCGGAATATTTGCTCCGTTTCATATTAGACATTTCATAGAGTTTTATATATGAAAATGTGCGCAATTTCATGTAGAATAAAACTAAAAATATTTGAAGTTGTAGCTTTTCTTATTTCCGAAATAATTGCATATAAAAAAATATATATAAAAAAATTTGACATTTGGACAACTTTAACTCGTCAGATATGGTCGAAAACTGCAATTGTAAGCTAATACTCTTACAGTATAGTAATATTCAATCATTTGTCTTAATTTTGAAAGAAATTGGAAGCTCTAGGACAATATTTAGATTTATGGTGAATTTTTGAAAAAAAAAAAAAATATTTGTTTACATCCGTGCGTTACGAATTCATGCATTATTTTGTGTATATTTTATCTGTGTTGCTTTATCGTTTTACAATGTGTTATATACCAAAATGATCGCAATTTAGTGTAAATTACAAGGAAAAAAAAGTAACTTGTTACCTTTAACCGTTTTGCGCACCGCGATTTGAATACAATTATATATGAAATTTTGTTTTGCGCTATCATATATCGCATTATTTATATATGATAATGATAATTATTTTCATTATTGATGATTGCATACTAAACTTCAGCCAATGACAAAAAAAGGAGCCAAAAATGAACTCTTAATCTTGAAAACTAAGTGTGCTGTGATTTTTTGAAAAAAATATTTTTTCCGCTTCCGCGCTCACTCTGAAACACCTCCGGCACACGGGAGACAATTTTTTTTTGTACCGCTTCGGCGTTTAAGGGTTAACTGGGTAAAGGCCGAGAGAGGTCAACCACAACTCTTGTCCAGGCGGTTTTAAGAAAGACTGATACTGTGGCATGGGTGTGTGATCCTTGACCACTCTTCACCTGATATACGCATGCGTTACCAGATCTCACAAGATTCCTTGCTTTCATCTGTGATTTAACCGGATCCAGCTAGGCACTAGAAATGATCCTGTTGTTAAGACCAAAGGTTTGTTCATGTATGAACAACTGTGCATCTTCGTAGAATTAACTTAGCCTCTCATTCTGAAGACTTGATGAGATGGAATGTTGTATATGGATTCAAATGCCAAAATTCATTGGTACGACGACCTTGTCTCTCTAAACATCTGTGTTGACACCCACAGGAAGGCACAGTATTTAAGCATCTTGGTGTTGGGGGGGGGGGGGCACCAAACATTTTTGTACCACCTTATACCATTAAAATTGGTAAAAATCTTTCTTGCTACTCCCAACTCCCACTGACCAAAACCCTTTGAGGCTCAGCATGTTCATTACAAAAATTTCAACAGACAATACGTTATTAGATGCACATAATTCAACTAACTTTATTATTTTGTCAAGCGCCAATGGGAAATGATTTGAATAGGGGATAATTATGTGCATCTAATAACGTATTTTCAGTCGGGGAATCATTCTACAAGCAAAAATTCGGGTGTAGTATGGGTAGTCATTTAAGTCCTGTTTTAGCCAATCTGTACATGGAATAGTACTTTGAAACTACAGTAATAAATGCAATAAAACCCAAAAACATGATTTGGATGAGATATGTTGATGATATTCTAACATTTTGGGATAATAGGTGGGGCAATTTTAATGAATTCCTTTCAAAATTAAATGCATTAGTGCCAGCATCAAATTTAAAGTTGAATGGGAAACAGACAACAAAATTCCTTTTCTTGATGTTTTAATAATCAGAGACACGACAGAATACAAATTTACCATATACAGAAAACCAACGTTCTCACTTTCATACATTCACTACTTTAGCTATCACGACATTGCTATCAAGATAGGTGTAGCCAGCAACCTGTTCTTAAGAGCCTTACGAATTTGTTCCCCAGATTTCCTGGAAAAAGAATTTGAACTAATTCGTAAGCAACTTTCGTTTTTAAAGTATCCTGACCATATAATTGAGAAAGCAATTCACAAAGCAAACGTAATTTTCTACCGACCCCCTAAAGACAAGACCAGAGATACGCCCAACAACAAAATAAAAATTCCCCACCTGGACACGATTAAAAAGGTGACTCAGACCCTTGGAAAATCTAACCCTTTTGCATTTACTTACCCGAACACCTTAGCCAAATCCCTGATTAACGTCCAACAAAAGACATCGCCCAAGGACACTGGGGTTTACCAGATCCCATGCCAGGACTGTGACCAATCTTACATCGGATTTACAGGAAAATCACTTCCCCAGAGATTAATACAACACAAACGGTCAGTTAGGTATGGACAACAGAACTCAGCTATTTTCAACCATATAAATGAACATAACCATAGAATAAACTGGAATTTGTCACGTATAATTTATAGCAGCAACTGCCGGTACAAGAGTCAAATGATGTAATCGGCCTTAATAAAAGAGAGGCAGGTAATGAACATCTCAAAAGGAGCGTGGATTTCAGATGTGATCGATGAAGTTTTCATTCAACCAACGCTTAAGAAGATTAAAGGAAGATTATCAGCGGGGGTGACCTAAATTGGCTTACCACCTTTTCTGTAAACCTTTCTCATTCATATACCTGAAGAGAGAGAACAGCAGTCTCTGAAATATAGTACTTTTCTCTCTATATTGTGTGTTTTTATGACTCCTTTTATTAGATATATATATATATATATATATATATATATATATATATATATATATATATATATACATATATATATATATATATATATATATATATATATATATATATATATATATATATATATATATATATATATATATATATATATATTACACACACACACACAGTCCCCAGTTATCGGTGGGGGTTCCGTTCTCGGCGGGGTGATGATAAGCAAAAACCACCATTAACTGAAACTTGATGATTTATGGCACTTAAGGTGCCAAGTTTCAGTTAATGGCACCTCTTCTTAGGTATGTTATGGCTTCATAACTCTATTATCGGCACTTTATGGCGCTGATAACTGAAACTTGGGCTGTTATGGTGCCATAAATTTTATGGCACTAGACAAGGCCTGTTTTGGTGCCATAAATTTTATGGCTTTCGAAAAGGCCCGTTATGGTGCCATAAATTTAATGGCGCTAGACTCTCCAAGTCTCTCAGGAAAAAGATGGGGGTTCCCTTTATTTTTACATAAATTATTAATTTATAAACTAAAATCTTACTAATTCACTATGGTATGTTCTTTAATGAATTGATATTATAGCTGTTTACATTGATATTAATATTTGAAAGTTATTAAATCATTTATACAAAAAACATACATCTCAGTAAGAGAGAGTACGACAAATTTCTAATCAATTTGTATTTCTCCTAGCTAACAAACCTGAGGTCTTGACAATAGGATAATCTTCTTGCACCCGCTGGAAACCGGTCAAAACAATCAAATATTGTAAAGCAAGGAATCTCGTGTATACGAGATGGAGCTGGTCACCGACCAGGTATAGAACCTTGTGATGTGCTAGTCTTTCCCCCAACCCAGGAAAAAAGACTGGATGGCTAGAGTTGGGCAATAAACATTAAGACCTTAGGTTTGTTAGCTATGAAAAATACAAATTGATTAAAAATTTGGCATTTGTTCATATATGGAACAAACCCTCGGTCTTATCAATAGGATAGACTTACTTGGAGGAAGGCACAAGCATTCTAAACTGGCTGGGAGTTAACCCACCTGACCATCCTTCCTAGAAGAACGAGTTCTAAAGAAGAGGTCCCAAGAACGAGTTCTAAAGAAGAGGTCCCAAGCCCATGAGAAAATAGACAATCAGATATCTAAAAACTCAGCCATTTGGGTTGAAACACAATAATATATGGTCAGATTCATTGCATTCCACAACAAACTGCCTGTTCAAGAAACATAACATGCAATCAACAGAGATTTTTCACCACTCCTCACTCCCCTTGCTAGATGATCCTTTGCAGATTTGTCTATTGTTTAGTCACAATACAAAACCACCACCAATATGACCACCTTACTCACCTGTTTCAGACCTGGGATGACCAAGATCAGTTGTGTGCACACCAATTGAACCTTACAACTGATGCCTTATGATCCACAAAAAAATATGATTTTTATAATTTTAGATATGGGATTGTCAATGTATATTTACTTTTTATTGCGTAAGTGTAATTTCTCATTGATTTTTCAGAATTGGCAGAGAAGAAAGTTCGTGTTAACTGTGTGAAGTGAGTACAGTAGTAAAATGTATAAAATGTCATTTACATATGATTATAAATACTAGTACCAATTATGTTGTTACACAAATTTGTTACATGTTTGAAACATTTTTATATGTGAAAAATTCTTAAAATACTGGTTTTCTTTCAGTCCTGGAGTAATAATAACTGAACTACAGAAACGTGGAGGTCTGAATGAAGAAGCATACGCAGCAGTAAGTATATTAAATAAATAAATGTTAGTAGAATATTTTATAATTATTTTTTATGAATTTCTCCCAGTTCTGTTGAGAGTAGGTAATTATTTTGCAGTCTTGTGTGTCTTTGTGTTGACAAAATTCTTAAGAATGGATTTGTGAATAATCTCTCTATATCCACCTTTTGGTAACTATCTGGCTGGTGTTAAAGATTTTACAGATTTTTACCACTGAGATGGTTTCCCATTTTTTTAGTGTTGTAATGCGATTTCAGTGCAACTTTCTAGTTTTCTTTAAATAATATAGTTTATAAATTTTGTAGCATCCCTTGAGATCCTGCTACATTGTTTTCTTCAATTTTAAATTCTTCCTTTTGGCATCTTTCCACATGTGTCAAACTTAATTAACTTAACTTTCCCAATTTTACTATTCATTTAGACACTTGAAAAGTAGTTGAAACTCTTAACTGGAAGAATTAGGGGAAGGGAAGAGGTCACTGAAGATTATTATTGTTTTCATGAAAACTTGTTTTGTTTGAAAACATACTTTGTTTTACAAAACCTGTTAATCATAATTAGCCAAGATCTAAACTGTGCGACAGATTGGCATATGAGAAGGAAGTTCAGTCACTGAGAGCAAAACCAGAGCTTCTAGGAGCGGAAAGAAATAGTTCCCTGTATAATTCTCTTGGAATAACTTGGTTCAGTCTTGTCCCTAGGAAACCAGCAGTAATTACAAATTAAAACAACTATAAAAAATAAAGAGATAAGGAAGAACTCCATTAGCCCTTAAAGTACAGGGCTAATTAAGCATACCCCTAGACTCGGCAAACTTCAAGATTGGTCATTTAAAAACAAAACATCAATGGAAAGAGGAAGATATGCAAATACACATGGTGAATATTTACAACCCTGTGTAGGGCATCTTTTCAAATTCACTTGTAAATTTTACCAAGTTATGTTTCCTCTGAAATAATTACAAGCAGTCCCTGGTTATCGGCAGGGGTTCCATTCCCGGGGGTGTGCAGATAGCAAAAACTGCCATTAACCGAAACTCAGTGATATATGGCGCCGTAATGGCCCTGATAACCGGCTATTGGTGCCATAAGCACCCTTATGGCGTGCCTTTATAGCGCCAAAAGCACCCTTATGGTGCACCATAAGAATCCTTATGGCACTGATAATCGGGACTCATCCTATTATGGCACCATAAATTGCCAATTTTAAGGAGCTAAACAAGCCCCATAAAACCGGAACGCAGATAATCGGGGACTACCTGTACTACTATTTTATTTTGTAAAATTATAATTACAGCTCTCACAGTGTCTTAACAGATAAAAACTAAAATCATTAACAAATTCTGAGTAGAAATTCCCATATTCACACATTTCTCTCTGGAACATTTACCCCCATCATTTGTGGAAAATTCGCCTATTTGTGGTATTTTTCTATGAGAAATATCCAAATTCATTTTTTTTTTATCAATTTCATCATAAAATACAGTTTTTGTGATAAAACTATTAAAAAAAAAAAGGTATAAAAATTTTTAGTGGGGTTTACTTGATTTTTAACTAATAAAATAGGCAGTTTTGAGCATTTTTATAGGAGTTTTAACTATTTACAGGTTCTAGCTATTCGTAGGGGGGTCTGGTACCCATCCCCCATGAACAAAGGGGGGAATATGGTACAACACATATACTGTAACCTGTTTGTCTACAGCAGCCTGTGATATAGAAATGTATATGACTAAGAGACATATATTTCTCTTTTTATGACAATTTTGTTTATTTATTATTTTTAAGTATAACTTTTGCACACCATTCATTGTTATATACAGGAATTCTGATTAAAGCAAAAGATAACTTTTCTTTGAGTTTAGAATAGGTCTATGAAAAAATGACATTTTTTAATCAGTTTGTATTTTTCAGAGCTAACAAACCTGAGGTCTTACAAACAATCAAAGATTGTAAAGCATGGAACCTGTGGCATCTGGAACTCATGCATATACGAGGTGGAAGCTGGTTACCAACCAAGCATAGAACCTTGTGATGCACTAGTCTTTCCCCCAACCCAGTAAAAGAGAGAGGGGCGGCTAGAGGTGGGCAGTAAATGTTAAGACCTCAGGTTTGTTACCTATGAAAAATACAAATTGATTAAAAAATTTGTCATTTGTTCATATGTGGAACAAACCCTCGGTCTTAGCAATATGATAGACTTATACTTGGAGAACAAGGTCTAAAGAAGGGGTCCCAGACCGGTGAGAGAATAGACAATCAGATATCTATGAACTCAGCCATCTAGGTTGAAAAACAATGATATATGGTCATAATCATAGCATTCAGGGACAAAAGAAAACTGCCTGTTCAAGCAACAAACCATATAAGCCACAGAGGTTTGTTACCACTCCTCACTCCCTCTTAGCAGGAGAAGGGGAAGGCGAAGCAACGTTTGCTCGCAGCCTTCTCAGCAGAGAAGGCAGCAAACCTATCCTCCAAAACAGAGCCAAATCTCTTAAGAACTGCCTAACATAAAGCCTCGGAAGGGCAGTGATTCGTCATAGTACAAAAATTAGCACAACACCTACTGCATGTGGAATGGGGGTCCGTAGCTGAAGAAGCCAGGAAACGAGAACGTGGTAACCTTGAACTGTCTCCAGGCACATACGTTGGCAAGGCCGAGAAGATGCAGAGGAATCCATAATAACATAAGCACACACAGACTAGCAAAAGAGCAAAAATGGACAAACAACTGGGATGGCAGAGAGCAAGCAACCATGTCGCTCACCCAGGCAGTTAAGAAAAAGACTAAACCTGATAGTGTGGGTGTGCGGTCTTTGACCAGTTTTCACCTGATATATGCACATGTTGCCAGATCTCACAGATTCCTTGCTTTTTAATCTCCGATTTTATATCGGATCCAGCTAGGCACCAGAAAATGATCCTATTGTTAAGACTGAAGGTTTGTTTGCATATGAACAATAATTTAGTGTCTTGGATGATGAAAAATATGGTAAGTGTAGCTAATAAAAATCTGATGCCAAAAATGGAAATTATTAGTGTATTAAATCTGTTGACAAATAAAACAAATACTGCTGAATAGATACAGGCAGTTACCGTTTATCCAGCAGGGTTCTGTTCCATCGGCTCGATGATAAGCGAAAATTGCCGATTTATGGCGCTTATGTTGACAGTAACTGGATTTTGGCACTGATAACTGGTTAATGGCATCTCTGTTAGGTATCAGTGCCATAACTCTATTATCGGTGCCGATAACTGGAAATCGGCACATGATGGTGCGCTAGACAAGCACCATAAAACCGGATCACCGAAACCAAGTTCGGTGATAACCAGGAATGTTTAGTATTGCTTAAATTTTATTTTTTTGGTGAAATATAACATCAGATATTTATCCCTATTTGTGCTTGTATCATCTTTGGTTTGCTACCATACCCAATTTATTTGCATCTTGCCTCTATTTAACATTAATTTCTAGCACCTCAGTGGCGTGGTTAGTTTGGTGTTTGCTTCTCACCTTGGTGGTCGCGGGTTCGATTCTCGGCCATTTCATTGAGGAGTGAGAGATGTGTATTTCTGGTGATAGAAGTTCACTCTCGACGTGGTTCAGAAGTCACGTAAAGCCGTTGGTCCCGTTGCTGAATAACCACTGGTTCCATGCAATGTAAAAACACCATACATACATATATACATACATTAACGGTGGTCTTATCACTGTGCCTTAGATCTTGACTTTTAGCTTGATTGGCAGTTTTTTTTATCACATACTACATACTCCAGCTACCTTTCTCCACTTCCCCCTTGCAACTTTTATCCTACTGTCAACTTCAGCCTCACATCCTCCCTCTTGGCTGAGAGTAGGTCCTAATTATTTAAACTTTTCCACCTGCATCTTTCTTCCCTACTAGTAACTCACCAAAACCTCTGTTTTATTAACTTTCACCTTTAAGCCACTCCTCTCTAAAGACTCCTGAGACTCTCCAACCCTTCTCTGTGGGTCTTCCTCATTTTCAGCAGATCAAAAGTGTAAAACTCCCACAGCTCTTCATTTCTGATCTCTTCTCTCAACACATCCATGATCAGCACAAACAAAAATGGGCTTAATGGTGACCCCTGGTGTAATCCAACACTAACTTCAAAGTTTTCTGTTTCCCCAACTGCTATTATTACTTTTGTGCTCGTTCTTTGATACATCATCTTGATCAGCCTAATCAACATTTCTGGGACTTTCTCTTCCTCCAGCACCAAAACGTCACTTCTCTTGGGATTCAATCGTATGCTTTCTCCAGGTCTATACATGCACAATAAAGCTCCTGGTTTCCCTCTAGCCTCTTTTCCTGTAGCTGTCATAATATAAAGATGGCATCCACTGTCCCTGTTCCCCTCATGAATCCATACTGTTGTTTCCTGATCTTTACGATCTCTCTTAATGTCATATCCAGTATTCTCTAAAAATTTCAATCCATGTTCTGTTAGTTTAATTCCCCTGTAATTACCACAATCCATGATATCTCCCTTCTGCTTGTGTATGTACATATATATATATATATATATATATATATATATATATATATATATACACACACACTCACACACATACCATTAGACTCTCCCAGTCATTGTATGTATATATATATATATATATATATATATATATATATATATATATATATATATATATATATATATATATATATATATATATATATATATATATATATATATATATATATATATATATATATATAAAATATAATACACACACACACCATTAGACTCCTCCCAGTCCCTTGGCAATCCTTCCTCTCCCATATAGCTTTTAATAAATCCAGCTCCCATTTCTCCTCCTCTGTACCTAATAATCTGATCATTTAAATTTGGAACTCTGATGGACCTGGTGCTTACCTTTCTTCATTTTACATAATGCTCTCTTCATTTCTGTATTCTCTATCTCCATACTGGTTCCTCTACCCTCTGTGCTTCCCCTATCTCCTCTCTCAATTTTCAGTATTTAAAAGTTGCCCAAAATACTCTCTCCATCTAGTATTGCTAGTCTTCATCCCTATACTATACTATTTCCATCTCTATCCTTGATGACACCCAGTTTACCCAAGTCCTGCCTTTTCCTCTAGTTTGAAATCTTAATAGATATCCTTTTCTCCTTCTTTAGTTCCTAACCTTTCATTCAACTGCTCTGCCACCCTTCCAATGGCCATACCTACCCTCCTTTTTGCATCTCTTTCCTCTTCTCTGTACCATTCCTCTGCACTCTGTGCATGCCTTACTTTCCAGTCCTGAAATGCTTTTGATTTTCTCTTAATTGATTCTTGCACCTCTCCATTCCACCACAAATTTTCTCCTCTCAACAATTAATATCTGCTGGTTCCCACCAGTTCCTCTGCTTCCCCAAAACATATTTCTCTCATGTCTGCCCAGATATTTTCCTCTCTTGTTACCCTGTCCAGATTCTAGATTCCCCCTTTCCAGCCATCTCTGTCACTGTCCTCCTAAATTGTTCCCCCTTTTCTCTAAGGTACCAAATCTTAATTCTAGATCTCATCTTTCTCTTTGTGGGTTTCCTACCTCTCATTTAAAATCCATCACCACCAACCTGTTATTTAACATATGCTTCTCCCAAAATCACTTTGCAGTTCATCACATTGCTTACATTACATTTCTACAAAACCCAATGATGGATACATCTAAAGCTTTTTCCTTTGTGATGCTGATAACTTCTCATATCTGGCATCAAAAAGTTTCTATTATTAATCTGTACAGTGATGTTAAATATTATAACTGTCATATTCTTAGCTTTCTAATTCATTTGCAGTGTGCAAGCCATTAAATTTACAATGATGTTCGTCACTAATGTTCCATGTATCTAGGAAAAAAAATGGGTATATTCATATGGTTACTTGACAGTTCACTTAGTTATTGTAACTACCAACTGTTTTCTAGTATTTAAACAGTTTGTCTATATGTGGTAAAAAAGGCATCTATGTTACTGTACCAAGTAGTGGATGTTTCTCTTTGATTCAGGGTGTATTGGATGTTTTTTAGTTTCATATAGAAGGGTTTCACAATTTCTACTATATTGCAGTTCCTTGAACGTGCGAAGCTCACTCATGCTCTTGGACGCCCAGGAGAGCCTGATGAGGTAGCAGCTACTATTGCATTTCTTGCTTCTGATGATGCATCTTTCATTACTGGGGTATCAGTTCCAGTTGATGGTGGTCGTCATGCTATGTGCCCTCGTTAAGGCAGCACGTGTGTGAGGGAAATAAATATATATTATTAATGATTGTTTGTTTACATCTTACAATACTTTTAGGTGATATAGGTAGATTTACTGCATACAGTTAGCAACTTAAACAAATTTAACATCAAACAATGGTACTGAATGTCTGAAAAAATTTATTTGATGACTGCATGGGATAAAAGGTACAGTAGAGCTCCGGACCTCAACGATAATCCGTCCTAGAAGAGGGGTCGAAATTCAATTTTTTTGAGATCTGAATCAATATTTTCCACAAGAAATAACTGAAAATGGATTAACTGTTCCTAACCACCTATTATTACCCTAACCTTGCCTTATTATACAAAATTAAATGTTATGATACTAAAACTATTTTTCATATAATGTCCTTGTAAAATAGGGATGCATCTTTTATGGCTGCAAATTACTAATCTCTTCTTTACCAGGAAGCTTAATAAAGCGTAAAGATTGTGTTCGCTACCAAACCACACACGTACTAAACATTGCTTTCACTTGCAAAGAAATTCATAATCTTGTGAAGAATAATCAGTCATAAAAATCCATAATTAAATAATAAAGTAGAATATTACTACATATGTAAGATATACAAAGACTATCAAACACCATTAAGTTTTTATGTTAACACTATTGATGTCGAAAGCCTTTGTATATTTTTCGTCCTTTACTATTAATTGTGGATTTTTATGACACACATTGCTCTCTCTACCAAACCTCAGAACGGTGTTCGAAAGTCTTTGTATATTTTTCATACTTTACTATTAATTATTGATTTTTCTAACTACATTTTTCTTATTTTACTATTAATTGTTGATTTTTATGACATACATTTTTCTCACTACCAAACCTCACACGTAAACATTGCATTTACTATTGTGTGTGTGCATGCATAGTTTTGTAGACTAGGAATATGTCTAAAAAAATCGAGGCTGGATGCTAGTTTACAGCAAGGAAATCCCGCAAAAGTGAAAACTGTGCACGTACCAAAACAATAGCAGTGGAGTGATCAGTTTTAAACAAGTCATAGCAACATCGCCACCAATGTTACCAGATGCAGTAGCATCATTTAATACTTTTAGCATATTTGAGGTAAATTTTGTTGCATAGCATAATATTTGGCATAACCCATTTAGCATAATTTTTAGTTTGGCATAAATATACTTAGAATCATTAAAAACAACAAACATACCTGACTTTTTTGATAAAATAATGTACGTAATATTTAATAAATTAGGTTTATCAATCTGTCACATAAGAAAATCTAAACAGGTTTGATGTGTCCCTCATACATACTGCCCAAGCGTCACAAATGTCTGTGTTTCATGACGTAAGTGGAAATCAAAATCCCAAAAATAATCTTGGAGAATGAACAACAAGACTTGGATAGTAAATGGTGAGCACAAATTAATTACAAGTGACGATACTGACAGTTTTCTTTTTGAAAACATCGACACAGTCATTCTGGGTTAAAGTTTATCTAAGTAATAAGTATGCTATTCTTTCAAAGTTAGCTTGAGTTCATTTCTCCATGGTATATATATATAAAAAAAAAAATCAAATGTTTCACTAACAAATGAACTAATATACAGTGAAGATATCAAGAAAGCAGGTGATTGCACTAAATTTAATCCTTCAAAGGACATGCTGAGGTCCATAGATATTTCCTGTGTAAGTATAGGATTATCAACTTTCATATTTAATGACCAATTGTATTTACTATATATTTATATTCACTGCGAAAATAAACTATTAATTTAGCATAATATTAGCACAATTTTGTCATCCCACTAGCATAATTTTGAAAGATTTACCATAATTTCCTATAGTGTTTAGCATCAAATGAGAAATGAGATCTATGTTAGCATAAAATTAGCATAACTGTCATCCCACTAGCATAAATTTGATAGATTTAGCATAATTTCATATGGTGTTTAGCATCAAAATGGGAGTGAGATCTAAGCATATCAGCATAATTTTGATAGATTTAGCATAATTTCATATTTATTGGAAAGTGAGATCTAAGTTAGCATAACATTAGCACAATTTTGATAGATTTAGCATTATTTCATATAGAGTTTAGCAACAAATGGGAGGTGAGATCTAAGTTAGCATAAAAGTAGCATAATTTTATCATCCCACAAGCATAATTTTGATAGATGTAGCAGCATATTAGCATAATTTCATATGCAGTTTAGCATCAAATGAGATCTGGTAACACAAAACGCCACCAACAACAGTAACTAGTAGCGTTGACTGATTATTATTAATAGGGCTTAGTTTTTCTAGACCTCTGAGTCTTAAGTAGACTCTTCTCGGGCTGGTAGCGTTGCGTTGACTGAAACAATTTTGTTTATGCACATCATATGGCCACTCTGGTTGAATTCTGTAATTTTGTTCGAACTATAATGCAAAGTTTACTCAAAATTTGGTGTCGAAACCCGATTATGTCAACTTCTAGTACGGTTGAGGTCCAAGGTTCTACTGTAAAATGAAAATATAAAGACAGAGGTAAAATGAAGTTAACCAAGAATGTTTAATTATTTTTTTTGCTATTTTCAAAGAGATTTCATGAATAACAAATTTAGAATTACAATTTGTATTCTTCCAAGGTATGTATAAAAACTAAAACCTTTAACACAGGAGTATCTTTCAGTGCAGGCTGGACACTGATTGAAACTTTATATCAAGGTGCTTAACTAACTTTTCCTATATCAAGGTGCTTAACTAACTTTTCCTATATGAAGGTGCTTAACTAACTTTTCCTATGACAGCAGGGACTAAGCGGGACAGTGGCAGTTGACGTATGACTAAGTTTACCAAGGAAAAATACGCATTGTTATTCAAAATTTATTTGTTCCCACAGGAATACAAACCATTGGCTTTTTCTATATTAGACTTACTCTTCAGGAAGGAGGTCAGTCCCTTACAACTGGCTGGAGTTGACAGCCACCACAGAATTACCATGAAGCCAGTTGCATTATCAACAGAAGAACCATGACTCCTGTAACCTCCAACTAGTTGGGCAAAAAAGTTGGTCAGAGCTATGGGGCCCTAGGCCTGAATGCCCTTTCTAAAGCAAGAAGGGATTACTGGAGAAGGAATGCCATGGAGCAGCATGATGTCTCCTGTACTAGACTTCCTGAAGGAAGGCAGGTTAGTTCTGGCTATTTGAAGTAAAGGATTTAAGACTAAGCTCTATTAGGGGATGCTTCCTTTTCTCAGATAGAGAATGGATATCCGAAATGTTCTCACGTGCAACTCATCCAACACCAGCATTTACTTTGCCTGGATGCTGCCCTTAAGGGAATTAGAGGAAGGGCATCCAGTCATTCCTCTTTCACATCTTTCAAATTTACATTGGACCTTAGATATGTCAGATGAGATACTGACCCAATGTGATCTAGTGCTCGGGTGACTACAAACTTGTTGGTCAGCAACTACAAATCTGAAAGAAAATGTGTAAGGGTCTTGTGGACAACATCCCTCAGGTAGAATGAGTAAAGGTAGTCTGATGATGCCAGACATCTGCCCTCATTAACTGTACATCTGGAAAGTTCTTCCAAAAACCAATGGGCAGACCTACGCCAACCTTTGTGAACCCTAACATGGGAAGGGAGGCCAACTGTTTTATTGAAGGTTATAGCCTGTCTGATTACTTCATGAAGCCAAAAAGGAAGGTTGTCCTTGGACACCTCCTCCTTGTGCTTACCTGCATATGTTAATGAAAAGGTGCGTACACTCTGGCCTCTGGGAATGGATTCTTTTAAAATAGTGGTTTATCTTCTGAATGATGCATATTAATTTATTACAATAATAATTGACAGCTTGCACCAGGCAGAGCAACATCTTATCTGTGTTTCCACCAACAAAGTCTTGAAGAGAGATCATAAAAATCTGTCCAAGACAGGTATGTTTTGGATTTGATTTTGGCCAAAAACTTGGGTGCAAAGGAGAATGATAGAGATTCCCACCATTCCGATTCATGGACAAGATGAGGACAGGCCATGCAGCCCTCTACTTTTTCTCAGCAAAGCCCAAGCTAAGAGGAAACAGTCTTGAACATAAGGTCATGGTCTGAGGGTCTAGACAAGGGTTTGAAGGGCACACAGGTGAGACTCCTAAGATAACATACGTAATCCTGGATGTTAAAACCATTAGATGTTCTATTTATCTGAGAGGGGGGTGTCCTATAACAGAATCCTGTACCAGTCCTGAAGGACAGATACTACTGAAGGCTCTGCTTCCTGGTCCTGCCACTCAGCCCAGTGGTAAGAACAGACAACCCCCTACATGTGGCAGTGTAGGAGGTGAATTACCACTCTCAACAACCTCCTCCCTTCTTCTTCCCTTTACCTCTCTTCTAGCCACTGCCAGAAGTGGCGGCTGAAAGGGCCGAACTCTGTGTCTGGGTTTAGCAGGAGGCTTAAAGGCAGCATGGTTAATCAGAGCTTTTGGACTCTGCCACTGACGTACTGCTGCTTCTACTTTACTATCAAGGAAGAGTAAAGAGGAGCCAAACACTGAACTATGCTGAAGTGCGAGGCTAATCTTATGTGAAACCTAGTGAGAGGAGAGAGGCAAATCATATCGCCCCACAGAGAACCATGTTTGCCCACCAGTTGGCACTCTGGTGTGCCAGGAAGGTCAGTGCTCTGCCTTCTGACACAAGCAACCTCTGATACACCACCCTCTTGTTCCTGGATAAGATGTCGTAAGTAGTGTTGACTGTAAGTGAATTCAACCATAGGTTGAGCCATAAAACATTCTTGAGTATACGTAGTCATAGTTGTCTCATCGGAGCCATTTCTGTTGCAGAGAAGGCATCTCCTTCCTGAGGTAACCTCTCCTGCATAAGGCAGTTGGTCAGTCTATAGGCTGATGTGCCAGGTGCCAGCATAGTAGCCTCCATATCCTCAGATACGTACTACCTCCTCTGGCATGGAAGCGGGTGGGGAAGGAGATTGCCATATATGCTGGAGGTGAGGGGATTCTTTGACTCACATTCACCTCCTCTAAAACACCACAAGCATACTAAGACGAGTAACCTGGAGGTTAACTCCATTGTTGATCCAGGTTAGCTCCATTGTTGAGAGTTGACCAGTAAGAAACCTGTCATCCCAGATTATTCCACTCGTGAGTGAGAGATAATCTCCAAAAATCATTGTTTCAGCTCTGAAGGGGGTTCAGGAGGTACAGGTCCATCCATACTTAGAAGATCCACATGGTCACAAGCTGATGCTATTTCAGCCAAAGGACATGACACCAGAACTCCACTCCCTAGGACATTCTTGGTCCTGTGAACAAGATGAGCCTTTCACCAAAGAGAGGTACAAGACCTAGCCGCAGAACTGCATTGATACCTGGTTGCAATCCAGAACAAATCCCTCACACTGCTCCTTCTGAACCCCCTCCCAGCAAGGAGTGAACCACTGAAGACCTATCCCTGGAGGAGGACTGCTCTATGCAAGCATGCTATAGGAGAGATTATGTTTGCAAACAAATGAAGCATATCTGGTGCATGCACAATTAGCTGGTGAGCAAAAGCAAACATGGCAGACGAAGCTCTCATCTAATTTAACTTTGTCAAGTGTTTTGTGCATGCTGTACATGTCTGACAGGGTAAGGATTCTTTCTTGCTTATTATGTGGTATATGTATGTATTCTTGTGTAGTGCTGTATTAGTTTCTCAAAATGTGATAAAATTATTCTCAAACTTGGTGTGTTTTTAAGTTTTTCAGTCTGTTAACTTCACTTCCCATGAGAGGAAAAACATTTGATGGCAACAATATATATATTTAAATATAAAATAAATATTATTTTGCTTTCCATAAATTTTTAGAAAACAGTAATTTCAAACAACTTTCACATGAGGGCTAGCTGTCTGTGTCACTGCATTCTTGATAGTGAAATGGTCTGAAATTAATTCATTCATTGGTCCTTTAACTCTATTAATTTTCTGTGAATCCCAACTGTTGTTATTTTTTACTCCAAAAACATGGAATTATAATTTGATGTATTTATTGTTGGTATATAGGTTAAAATAAATAATTATATAGGAATGTGGTGGAGTAATAAAGTTTTAAATTTTAATGTTGTGAAATTACGTAATTTTGAGCAGTCTTCTGAAACGATATCAACGAAAATATGTAAATCTGAATATTTCAAATGAAAAATATTTTTATGCTCTCAAATTTTGCATACGATTTTATTATTTCATATAAAGATCAACTTCAAAACTTCAAATGAAAGAGGACAAATTAGATATGTATGTCTGTCCATGTGCTGGTTACTGGCAGGAAAATATTGGAATGTCAATCTCGGCAATGTTTGGCAGACGAACTTTTAATGGTGGTATAGACATGGAGGGGCTATTGTGTGGGTCTTTTGAACTTAGTAATAATATTACTCATTTACTGAGCAAGTGCTCTATCTTATACCTCCTGAGCAATGTAGGCTTGGTTACAAAGTGCTCTGTCTCACTGTTCTGTTTCATCTTAATTCTCTTAAGCTTTGCATGAATTGGACAGTGAGTGGCTGCCAGCCACTTATTTCTCCTTTCCTTGTCACTTTTGCTGGGAATATGATGCCAGGATACTAGGCTTCCCTTTCCCCACCTATTAGTGCATCCTACAATAACACATGACTGAACCATTCCTTAGAAATAAGACACAGATTAACTTGAAAGGTCAATGTTCATCTGATACAGCAGTGAAACGGAAAGGATTTTGCCCACCAGCCTTGGTATTGTTTGGGAAAAATGTGTTGATGACTCCTATTGGGAATGCTAGTTTTTTACCCCTAAATAAAAAACATGTTTTTCACCCACAAATAAAAAAACAGACTGACAAAAAAAAAACAACAACAACAAAGAATGGAAAGAATGATGGATATTCATGCAATCCAAGCCTTTTAACCAGTCAGTATTGGGTAGCATAGCAGTACATCTGTCTCAAACAGTGGCAGAAAACAAGTGAAGGCGATGGTTGGTGAGTGAGGGATATTGCCCCACTCACTCCTCTTCTTCCACCTGGTTAACTACCTTGTTACAAAGTTTTGACTGTTTCCAGCTTGCACTGAAAGATACTCCAAAATGAAAGGCAATGGTTTGTAATCCTGTAGAAAAAAGAAAAAAAAACTAGGTATATGTTGTAAATGCAATTATACATTTTTTGATAGTATCTTGCTCTTTTTACCTTTAATATACTTTACATTATAAATAGAAAGTACTGTACAATATATGAATTGAAAGCAGTCTGAAATAGCATCTAATATCCATTTTGTGAATTCTTATTTTGTAAAAATTTAAGTTTTGGAAATGTAATATAATGTGACATACAGGATAAATAAGAGGTAATACATGTTTAAGCAGTTGTGTAGCTCACATACATTTTGACATGTTATCTGTCATCCAGAATGTAACCTGGCCAGAAGTGCAGGACTTATTTGTATACACAGTGTGTATTGTAACATCATTGATAGATTCTCCTTATAGGTAGATCTAAATGAATAAAAAAATTAAATTCTTCAAGAAGGAAATGTCATTGGTTGAAAAGGTTGAAGTTAATAAATATACAAATTCAAAATTGATATTAAGTTGCACATGTGTCACAATGCTTTTGGTTGTTTAGTATGCAGATTTTTCTATGTACAGGCCTGTTTTATATGGGTAATCTTGTTAGTGAGTGAATTTTCCTATATATTAGAATCATCAGTCACTGTAATGTGATATGTTTTCAAAAAACTATTTAGCAAAACAGTACAGTATATCAAGTGGATAACCTGGCCAAGGTATTCTGCACTTATTAGTAAGGCTTATTACAAGGACTGAAATATAAATTTACATGGTGTTTAATATTGCGTATACTTTTATAATCCTCCATTTTCAGTTGTTTTAAAGATTATTTTGGTGAATGGGATCAATCTATATATCCAAGACTGGACAGGTTTGCACTGTGAATGGGATCAATTTATATATCTAAGAATGGATAGGCTTACACTAAGTGTTAGTGATAAGGCTCAAGTGAAACATTGAAAATATACTACATATTTTATAAAAACTTATGCAAGTAAATATGTATATTGCTTATTTGCAAAACTTAAACCTAATTTAAGACTGTTCAAATAATTACATTCTAGATTTTCAGTGCTAACTTTTGAAATGTTTACTTCAGTGTTGGGCAAGAAATATTCCAGATATTTTGGATAATTCTTATGATAAGAGTAAGGACTGGACTTTGACACTTTGGCAACTAAATGATTTATGTGAATCTATTATATTTGTGTAATAATTATAACATCAATGAATTTATCAACAGAGTTGTATTGTTAATAATTACTGTAAAATAACATGCTCAGCCAAACTGTTAACATTTTATACTATGAAGATTTATGCTGTATAATATTTTACCCTTATGTACATAAATACAGATATGATAATATATATAGGATTTGAATAGCCTGAATAAGTCTTTCAACTTCTATTATTGGATGGTAGTTATTGTTTATGGGACACATACTTTTCTAATGACCTATTTTTGGGGAATAAAGTTTTACAGTGAGAACAGTATGTTTATATCCTTCAGTATTTGACAAACTTTAGTAATACTTCATGTAAGACTTGTAGATTGATTTGGCTTTCTTAAATTTGAAAGCAATATTATAAAGCTAAGTTGAGCAAAAAGGACTTTATAAAAGTAACTTACCAAGTAATTACAGTAGTACCTCGAGATACGAAATTAATCCGTTCTGAGGCGCCCTTCGTATCATGAGGTTTTTGTATCTTGGACCACATGTTACATGTAAAATGGCTAATCCGTTCCAAGCCCTCCAAAAACACCCCAGTAAATTTCATAATAAAGCTAAATTGACCTATAAACAATGAAATACTACAACAATTTGGACCATTCAATACCTAAATTAATAACAAAATGCAAAATAACCTGTAAATAAAGTGTATTAGTGTACATGGTATACAAGAAATACTGTACGTAAAATGTGGAAGCTTCCCTTTCGAGTGAGGCTATCCCTGAAAGTGGCGGCAGAGGAGGAGGAGGACAAACGGCAGATACGTATGTACATACGTACACTTTAAAAAATACGTAACTATCCAAGGAAGATTGCTTCTGCCTACTTTTCACAATGTTCCTGAAACGACTCAGGCAAACGTCATCGAACTGCGCAAGCATACGACCTGTGTGAGCCTTTTCGGGGTGTCTTTTTTTTCTACAATTGATTGCACTTTAAGAAAAGTGGCTAGAACATCCTTAATTTCTGCCGTTTTTTTTTATTTTTTTTTTATTTTTAACTTTTTTTACTTTTTTTTTACTTTACGTAGGTTTTTTTTTTTTTTTTTTTTTTTTTTTTGTTTACAGAATTTCAACTTCATCACCACTTTGAACTTTCTGTTTTTTATCACTTGGTTCTTTTTTCTATAAATGCGTAGTGTTCATTAACAGCTGCCCGTCTTGATAATTATCTACTAATTGTTGCACCTCATGACTGTTGGCCCTGGTGTCCATCAAAACCTTGTTCAACCAAATGCTCTCTCTGCAACTGATTTGGGTACTGAATGTTCGGCTGCTGACCTTCAACATAAACTGAAGTGCCTTGATTATACTGGTATGCATGTTGTAAATGATTGGTCAACACCCTCTGTTCAGCAGGGAGTGGAGATTCTACCAAACTTGCAAAGTTTTCAGTTATCCCATGAGAAAGACCTTGTTCACTTATCCCATGTGAGAGATCTTGGTCACTTATCCCACGAGAGAGATCTTGGTCAATCATATCATATATGTCGTCACTCAAGAG
The DNA here is from genome assembly GCF_015104395.2 of Macrobrachium nipponense. Classification (NCBI taxonomy): domain Eukaryota; kingdom Metazoa; phylum Arthropoda; class Malacostraca; order Decapoda; family Palaemonidae; genus Macrobrachium; species Macrobrachium nipponense. The sequence continues at coordinate 126,214,972 of NC_087201.1, forward strand.
GTGCTCTTCTTTTTCCATTTTCTGTGCAAAGATATGAGAAATTTTTTTTTAAATACACATGACACAAACACCATCACAATGTCAACTCTGACTAGTAGATTCAGAAACAGTTGACGATCCTGAAACGAATACCGCGTGCGTACTATAACAATGCTGGTACCGAGTGGCCGAGGCACGCCACCACGTGTACATAGATGCATGATGGGAGGGACGCTGGCCAATAGGAGAGAAGGATCTCATGGCCGCGACTAGCATCAGGAACCAATGGGAGAGCAGGAGGATGGTGGCGAGTCTACTAGTACTAAGATGGCAGTGCGTGGCGCGAGTTTCAAAATTGTTATCCGGGCGAATCTCGGACTTTCAGAAACCTTTCATATCTTGAAAACTTTTCGTATGTAGAGCCGTTAAATTTTTCGAATTGGCTTTTGTATCTCGAGTTTTTCGTAAGTTGAGCCTTTCGTATCTCGAGGTACCTCTGTACTTACTTAGCTAAAGATTATTGTTCGCATGGCATCCTAAATTCAGAATTTGCTGTAACGTGGCTGTTGCTCAGAGGAGGGGTGGCAGGCCCTGTCCACTGCAATGGGAACATGGAAGCAACAATAACCATATTACTTTATTTTCTTTTATTTAGCTATGTCAGATTCTAGCACTAACAGCTTTGTTATGGTGCACATGCCTTGTGAACTAAGTGTAGGAGACAGGTATACAGTGGTCCCCCCGTATTCGTGGAGGATGCGTACCAGACCCCCGTGAATAGTTAGAACCCACGAATATTTGGAACCCCCATAAAAACGCTAAAAACAGCCTATTTTGTTAGTTAATACTCAAGAAAAACCACTAAAAATTTGTATACTTGGTTTTTTAAAGTTTTATCACAAAAAGTGCATTTCATGATGAAATTGATAAAAAAACCAGGAATTTGTAGATAGTTCTCATAGAAAAATATCGCGAATGTGCGAATTTTCCGCGAATAATGCAGGGAAACGTTCCTGAGAGAAATCTGCAAATGTGTGAGTCCGCAAATCCGGAGAACGCGAATATGGGAGGTCCACTGTATATTCGAGGGAGGTTAATTGTCCTGAATGCATGTATTGGGATGATAGTAGATAAAAGATGCCTAAGTCTCACTTTAATAACCTGAAAAGAATAGGCTTAGGAAGGCAGCCTATAGTGCTGAAAGTAGGGCCTCTTTGAAAAGATTCTTCTCTTAAGCCTCAGACACAGGTCTAGCTCTTCCCTCTACCCGTGGACATAATCTCTCTCCTATCCTCAGTCCTCCTATTCCTTCACATACTCCCATGGTTCTGACCCTAATATCACTGCCAAACTCTTGTCAAGATTAATTCTAAGTTTGATAAGAAGATTAATTTTATTGTAAGTTCAGTGTCGGAGATAGGGGCATCTCTACGTGTTCGCATGGATAAGTTTAAGAAGGTTTCTAGTGATAAGTGTCAAGTGGTGTGTTAGTGGAGGTGGTGGTTTCCCATCCTGTCAGCACTCCTAGACGAAGGTCACTGTCCCGTTCCCCTGCACCAGGGAGAAGACATACCAGAGGTCCAAGGGAGGCTGATGGGGTTTGCCCACAGGTTGCTGGCCCCTCTGTCGATCCTGTTGCTAGATCCCATGCTTTGACCAACTGCCATTGGAAAGGCATGTCACTGGATTTGCGCCACTTGTTGTCTAGCTCGGATTCAGACTCGGATCTCAGCAGTCGTAGATGCTTCCGGGATTCATCCCGGCCATTGAAAGACACATAATGGCTCGGCTTCTGGTTCTCCATTACTGGTCAAGCGTCACAGGGGTATCATCGACAACCCTCTTCCCTTCTGTAGCTATGGTGTGGATCCGTCTGTTTTCACTGTTCCAGTACATCCAGCAATGGACTCACAGCTCCCAGCTCATTTGTTCGCTCCCATGCCTGGCTCCCTCACTTCCTTTGAGGATACAGAGTGATCCCTTGCCTTTGCCAGCCTTTTTAATTCAATTAATCATGGATTTATATATGTATAAGAAATTCAGGCATCTAGGCATATAGTACTAAGTATAGTATGCATAAAATGTATGAATAACAGCATTCCACATATTCAGACATGTACTATGTATTTTAAGATACAGTGGTACCTCGACATACGAAAGTCCCAGCTTGCAAAAAATTCAAGTTAAGAAAGCAAATACGAAGATTTTTTTTGGCTCTACATATGAAAATAATTCAGGTTACGAAAGGTTGTTGCTGTAAAGTCCCGAGATTCGCCCGGACCACCGAGAACAATTTTAAAACTCACGCGCCGCCAACCGAGTAGACTCACCACCATCCTCCCATTCTCCCATTGGTTCCTGATGCTAGTCACCTATTGGTCAGCATCTCTCCCATCGTGCTCTACGTAAAGGCGTTCTTCTTCAGCCACTGCTTTGCACCAGCGTTATTGTACGCACACGGAATTTGTTCATTCACATATACGATTTCGTTTGTTAACGTAAATTCGTGTTAGTGATTTCGTTGTATGTACTACTTTATCGTGTTGTGTGAGAACTTAATTAGTATACTACATAACTTAATTATGTACAGTATAGTCATGGGTCCCAAGAAAGTTGCTGAAGTTCACAGAAAGAAGAGGATGCTTTCTATGGAGACAAAAATGGAGATGATCAAAAAGCATGAAGCTGACATACGGTTGAGTGTGATCGCTAAGGAATACGGCCGAAATCCGTCGATGATAGGCGCCATCCTTAAGCAGAAGGAAGCCATCAAAGCAACTACACCTTCCAAAGGCGTGACTATTTTGTCCAACAAGATTAGCCATGATGAGATGGAGAGGCTGCTTCTTATATGGACTGAGGACAAAGAAATCGCTGGCGATACAATAACCGAGACGGCAATCTGCCAGAAGGCCAGTGCTATTTTTGGCGATTTGATTGCCCAGGCCGAAGACGACGGAGGAGAAGGGACATCGACGGCAACCCCAGACTTCAAGGATTCTCGGGGGTGGTTTGATAAATTCCGTAAATGGATTGGCATCCATTCTGTGGTGAAGAAATTGAAATTTTGTAAAAAAACGTAAAGTATAAAAAAGTAAAATTAAAATTTTTGTAAAGTTAAGAGTTAACATTTTGTGCCATTTGTTAATGCGTTTTGTAAAGTTTGGTGTTAATGTTTCCTGACATTTTTTAATGTGTTTCGTAAAGTTAAGTGTACGTACAAGTTTTCTGCCATTTGTCCTCCTCCTCTGTCGCCACTTTCGGAGATCGCCTCACTCGAAAGGTAAGGTTCCACATTTTACTATACGAACGTATGTACGTACTGTATTTCTTGTATACCATGTACACTAATACACTTTATTTACAGGTACTATGTAGTACATATTAGTAGTACGTATTGTTAGGTATTGAACGGTCCAAATTGTTGTACGTATTTCATTGTTTATTGGTCAATTTAGCTTTATAAAATTTACTGGGGTGTTTTTGTAGGGCTTGGAACGAATTAGGCAATTTACTTGTAAAATGCGGTTCAAGATACGAAAAACTCAGGTTACGAAGGCCACCTCGGAATGGATTAATTTCGTATCCTGAGGTACCACTAATGTAATTATATGTTTACTTTCTAAAAATAATATAATGATAAATTTATATCAAAAGTAGTTTTCACAAATTCAACTCTAATATGGTAAAACAATGTGCTTTTATTAGGATCTTCAATAACTCACAGTATAATTGAATCCAGTAACCGATTACGTGCATGCCCCACTAGTAGACTTGGGTGGCCTGCTGGAGGGGCGAAAGCTAGGTGCTTGGATGCGGAGCATTCACAACTGCCTAACACCAGGAAACACCTCTGTATGCCAGCCATGCAGGCCCTTCTCTGTAATGTTCCAAAGAACTGCTGAAGCAAAACCAGCAGTTGAATCACGACTGGTGAGAACATATCCGCCTAAGGTCCCCAGTCTCTCCTCACGTGTTTCTACTCCCCAGTGAAGCAAAACAAATTCTTTGGTCTAATTGCAAATGTTTGGCCTAAAAGAATGTCTTGACATTCAAGAATTGCTTTCAAAGTAATTATTATCTGGTGACTTGCACGTAGTCTAGGCCTGGTAAGCAATCATAAATGCAAAAGTTATGCCTAAAGGGATCAAGTAATAAAAGCAAGTTTGGCCTAAAGGAATGAAGTAACATCAAGAATTTCTTTTAGGCAATTATTTATTATTAACCAATGAGCTTTAGTCTGTAAGTAAAAAATTAGCAAGTTTTATTCTAAAGCGATGGTATAACATTCAATAATTAATTTAAGGTAATATTAATTATTTACCGATGGCTTGTGAATAGCCTATACCCAGTGAATAATACATGAATGCGATGAACTTGGCCTAATTGAATGGTTTTACATTCAAGAACTACTTTTGTGGCAATTATAAATCAGCAATTCACAAGTTCTCTCTTGTTTCATGTTTGCCAGTGAATGGATGAGCCTTCTCAGGACTCTGTCATCAATCATAACTGTCACATTGGGCAGATTGCACATGAGCGTTCTCCAATTCTTCCTCAAGCCGAATGGGACAGGAAGACTCAATCGGACTTTGTTTTTACCGTCACTTACGAGATTAAATAGGACTTCCGGTGGTGGATCCCCGAGGAAGATTTTCTCAGGCGAGATCCCTTCACCCTCTGAGCCCTGATCTAGACTTCTAATTGGACACTTGGATGTAGGCGGGGCAGCCCTTCTAGGGAATCAAGAGGTTTCTGGAATGTGGCCCCGGAGGAAACCAACTATCACATTAGTGTAAAGGGTCGAATCGTAATACTAGTTGTTCATGCACACCACGGCTCTGTCGCATATTGAGAAACGAAGGCACTCATTCCCTTTCCTTCTGCCTGACTACAAGGGAAATTCTTTGGGCTCACTGGAATCAAGTGACCCCGGTCACTCACTTCACTTGAGGGAAATTAAATGTCCTGGCAGACAAACTGTGTCATCGGAAGCAGTTCCTTCTTACCAAATGGACATTGGACAACAAGATTTGCATCTATCTTTGGAGATTGTGGGACAAGCCCTCCAAAGACTTGTTTGCCCCTCAGTAAACAGTCGTTTTCCTCTCTTCTGCTCTCCAGCCCAGGATCCTCTGGCTTGGGCAATGGACGCCATGCTGTTAGACTGGTCCAAGTCTAGACCCTTCAGCTTGGTCAGGGAAGTCCTAAACAAGTTTGCAGCTCACACCAATGCTTCAATGACTCATTGCTCATTCTGGCCCACAAAGGAAATGGTTCTCAGGCCTTCATCTCTTCAGCAGGAAGTCTACCAGAAGATGAAGAATGTGGCTACTCAAGCAACCACATTTCAGGGGATACCACCAAGGGTTGTCCAGTCTCGCTCTGACAGGTTTCAGACAGTCAGAAAACTCATCAGAGCAAAAGGTTTTTCAAGAGCAGCTGCAGAGGCTATTGGAAAGTGCAGACACCAGTCTACTTGCAACATCTACCAGTCGAAGTGGGCAGTGTTCTGTAGATAGTGTATCACACATCACATCTCGTCTCCTGAAACATCTATATCCCCGATTGTGGATTTTCTTCTATACTTGAAGACTTCTAAGAACCTTTCCTCGTCCACCATTAAAGGTCACTGGGCAATGCTTTCCCCAGTGTTCAAGCATCGTAGTTTGGATCTTATGGTTAATCAAGATCTTCATGACCTCTTGAAGTCTTTTGATACATCCAAACAGAAGTCTGCAGGCGTATCTTGGAACTTGGATGTAGTTCTTAAGTGGCTTGTGGGCCCTCCTTTTGACCCCCTCAAGAACCTCTTCTGGAAAGCCCTGTTCACGGTAACTCTTTCCATGGCTAAACATGTGAGTGAGCTACATGTAATAGACAAAAAGTGGGATTCTCCCAAAGCTATGCAGTCTGCTCTTATATAAAAATGGAACTTTTATAATAAAATGAAATTTTATTGCATACTAACCAAACAATCATGCAAATGTAGGTCTGTAGGTTCTCTACATGGCAGACAAAAGGTTCAAACCTTCACAGTGGCACCGCCATCGCCGATGTAGGTGATGTCATCTTCCGCCATTCGAGGGAGGAACAGGTACAAAAGACCAGGTGTAGTCAATTTGTTCTGCCCAACCATCTACCTGTGGGGAGGAATGAGGGCTTTAATTAAATAATTGTTCAGTAAGTATGCAATGAAATTTCATTCTACTATTATAAAAATGATAAAAATTCCATTTTTATTGCAGTGTCTTACCGAACAATTATACAGCTGATTACCCATTGCAAGGATGGGGGTTATGGATGTATGCTTAATTAAAGAATATAGTAACTGGATTTTTTAAAAAAGACAATAGTCAGCGCTGTAAGTCCTTGTTGTACCTTACCTTGTAAGAGAGCTACTGCAGGAGAATACTGCCTCTGGTCGGTGCTCATCTTACGTGGTAGAGAGCTTGGATGTCTGTCCAAAGAGTGCCTCTACATTGAGTGGAATGCCTTTGCAGTCATGGCAGTTAACCACTGACTTGACGAAGGTGAAAAAATAATGTTGCCCTTGCCCTGGGCGAAGACCAGATACCACATAAGAGAACAACAAGTCACCTACACTATATTAAAAACCTATACCCACTATATTAAAAACAATTGACTGGTGAGTAATCTAGATAAAAGTACCCCCAGCTTCCCTTAACACAGCAACCTTGATACAAGGCGAAAATACAGAACAGAACCAACACCCTATGTCGTTTCTCCTAACACCATGCCAGCTACGAAAATAGGACCAAGAGAAATACAGTCTTCAAACACGTCTCAATCTCTTTCAGGTAATGCGGCGCAAACACCGACTTTGACCTCCAAAAGGTACTCTGCAGGATAGCAGACAGCGACAACTTATATCAGAATGCCAGCTACAAATTATGTCGGAAGGCTAGAGAGGTCACTATTGCTCAGACTTTGTGTGCCTTGACTTTCGTTTACATAAGAATGTGCTTCGATAATGAGTTCTCTCAAAAAGAAGGAGATTGCATTATTCAAAAGAGGATGAGAGGGATTCTTCACATAACACCATAGTCGAGAAGATGGTCCTCTTATGTTCTCCGTTCTGTGGAGATAATATGTAAGAGCTCTTACGGGGTATAAGAGTCTTTCTTCTTCCTCCAAATCAAGAATATCGGCCAAATTCTTGAGTGTGAAGGAGTGGGGCCAAGGTTTCAACGAGTTTTCATTCTTACCTAGAAAACTTTATATCAACGAGCAAACTGCGTCCCCTTGTGAGAAGCCAACTCTTTTCTCCATAGCGTGTTTGCCGACACGTCTTGCCGAAGCTAAAGCTATCAAGTATAATGTCTTCTTTGTTAGTTTCCTCATTGAGGAAGACTGCATCAGCTCATATGAACACAAAAATCACTTGAGTACTACGTCAAGGTTCCAAGATACTGAATCTTTCGGACACTTGGATGTCTCACTCTTAAGACTAAATCAAGTCCGAGAGGCCACTATTATTAGACAGGTCTATGCCTCTGTGTTTAAATACAGATGCTAACATGACCCTGTAACCCCTAATTGTCGAGGGAGCCAAGCGTCTCGATACTCTTAGGAAAAGAAGAAAGTCCGCTATCTCGCTTTTAGAGATCTCAGAAGAAGAGACTTTATTCTGCTTGTACCATCCTCTAAACACTCCCCATTTGGATTGGTACAGTCTGTTAGGAGAAACTCTTCAACACTTTGCAATACATTCCAACACTCTTCTCGAGAAGCCTTTTGCTCTGACAAGGCTCCTGACAGTCTGTAATCTGTCAAGGCCAGAGCGGGCAACCCTTGATGGAACCTTGCAAAATGCAGTTGTCTGAGTAGCAACTTCTTGGACGGTAGGGGTCTCGGAAAGTCTACAAGTAGACTGAGAAAGTCTGGAAACCATTCCTTTCTTGAACAGAATGGTGCTATGAGAGTGAGAAACACATTCTGATGAAAATGGACTTTGTTCAGAACTTGCCTTATCAGCTGGAATGGAGGAAAGGCATATGCGTCCAGCCCCGACCAGTCCAGCAGTATTGCGTCAACGTACTATGCTAGAGGATCTGGAACTGGAAAGCAAAAGAGAGGGAGTTGATTGTTGCTGGAAGTGGCGAACTGATTTATCGCCGGTTTTCCCCATATCTTCCAAAAGTCGAGGCAAACCTTGGCATCGAGAGTCCATTCCGACGGAAGAACCTGATAACCTTGACTTAATTCGTCCACCAAAACATTCATCCTCCCCTGGACAAACTGAGGAATCCGATACACTTGTTTCCTTTCCGCCCATAAAAGAAGGTCCCTTGCATTCTCGTAAAGATAGAAAGAGCGTGTTCCCCATGCTTCCGAATGTAAGACAATGCGGTGGAGTTGTCTGCATGTACTACCACCGCTTTCCCTGTGATCTGGTGAATGAAAGTTTGCAGATATTTCCGACACTTTCATCTCTCCCAAGACTGCTCCCCAACCTACGTCAGAAGCCTTGGAAAAGAACTGTAGGGTTGGGTGGAGAGGAAAAAGAGAAATGCTTTCCAATAGTCTTGCCTCCAAGAGCCACCACGCTAGATCCTCTTTGATCTCTTTTGTGATGTCGAACACCTTGAGTCCAGCTGGGACTTCTTGCACCACAATACCTTCAGGAAGATTTGAAGAGGTCGCATGTGTAACCTTCCGAGTTTTACAAACTTCTCTACAGACGATAAGGTGCCCAGAAGACTCATCCACTGGAGGGCGGAACACAAACGACCATTCAGGAACTACTGAACTACCTAAAGGCATGACTGAACTCTTTTCATAGAGAAAAAAGTCCGAAAAGCTTGAGTATTGAGTGTCATTCCTAAATAAGGGATTTTTTCGTAGGAAAAATCTATTTCTGGGCAAGGAAGCCGTGTCGCCCAGTGAAATACATTCCTTTAGCGCTATTTCTAAGGTAAAATATTGCTATAATACCAGAGAACTGCTAAATTGGACATGTCAGAATATTCTAACTTGCTCACCTTTATTAAAAGGTGTCGGTATGGATCTGGGGCGAGTGAAATACGTACACTACCACAGCAGCCTCTCCAATTAGCCTTTTCCACATCAAAAACCCTTTAGAAAAGGGGAGCCAAGCTACGGCTCACTTCCTGCTACCGCGTAGGTAGCGTCAGTGACGTCATTCCTTTAGATAGCCTTTCGTGAGCTGCACGCATTTTTTGCGCTCTTGTATTTTCTGCTTTTTTGCTTGTGTTCTTGCTCCGGTTCCGGCAATTCTGTGGAAACGCCTTCGTCCCTGGTCGAAAGCAGCAAACTTGGCGAAGGAAATCCCGCTGCAGTTTCCTCCCCCGTCATTAGTGGTTCATACAGATGCGTCACTGACAGGTTGGGGGGGGGATACTCGCAATACAAGAAGGTTCAGGGGACGTGGTCCACTCAATTTCAAAAGCTCCACATCAATGTCCTGGAGGCTATGGCAGTGTTTCTCACACTAAGGAAACTTTGCCCTGCAAAGAGAACACATATCAAGCTGGTGCTCGACCGCTAAAGGAACATATTTCACGGAGCGACACGGCCGAGCCCAGAAATAGAATTTTCTGAGTTGGAATCAGTTGTGATTTCTTCTCGTTGACGAGAATCCCTAATGATCGAGTCAAACAAAGAGTCCTCTCTAGATCTTTCATGCACTGGCTTTCTGAGGAGGAGCAGAGAAGCCAGTCATTCACGTAAAGTGCCACATTGATACCTATGAGATGTAGCCACTTTCCTAGGGATGCCAATACTCGGGTAAATACCTGAGGAGCTGTCGAAAGACCGAAACACAGCGCTCGAAATTGGAATACTTTGCCCATGAAAACAAACCGAAGAAATTTCCTTGATTCCTGATAAATCAGATTATGGAAAAGTGTCTTGCATGTCAAAGGAGACCATCCAGTCTCCTTGGCGAAGCGACACTACGACTGAGTGAGTTATTTCCATATTGAACTTTGTTTTCGAGACAAACAAGTTCAGAGTGCTCACATCCAACATGGGTCTCCAGCCCTACGGTGCCTTGGGGACTACAAAAAGGCAGTTGTAAAACCCCGGATATGACTTGTTGATTACTAACTCTATTGCTGCCTTCTGAATGAGAGCTTCCATCTTTGGCCAGAGCTACAAATTTCTCCGAGCCTGGAGAGTAAGCCAACAACACAATCAGCGCATTGGAAAGAGGAGGAGCTTTGAAAGGAATGGAGTTACCGAAGTGAAGATCTTGAACCACCCAAGGGTCTGACCCTCTGCAATTCCACTCTTCCCACAACAGGTGCAACCTGACACCTACCGGAGCATGAAGAATAATTATATTACTTGGAGGAAGTCTTAGAAACAGGTTTTGTTGTGGATTTAGAAGGGGGTTGCAAGTTCGAGCGAGGTCTGACAAAGGGACTGGATCTACCTCCATGAAAAGTCTGCTGCAAAGGGGAGGAAGATTCACTCGTTTAGTTGACTGGGCCAACAGATCGTTTGTTGACTTTTTCTCTAAAGCAGAAAGAATGACATTAACCGTCACTTCCGGGAAAAAGTGTTGCTTATCTAATGGCGAGAAAAGCAAAGTTGACTTCTGTAAAGAAGTAACTCCTTTCGTGACGAAGGAGCACTAAAGTTGTCTCTTCTTGAGAGTCTCAAAGGCAAAGAGAGAGGCAATCTCATCAGAAGTGTCCCTGATAGATTTGTCGGCACATGAAAGAACCTCTAACCAATCCGACATCACATCTTCTGGAATAGAGGGACAATCCTCAGTCTTTGAACCAAGAGCTCCGACAATCCAGTCCAGAAAACTCATAATTTCCAGGACCTTAAAGAGGTTCTTGACTAAATGGTTTAATTTGGGGGAAGAAAAGAACACCAACGCTGCCAAAAACGCCAGGTCTGTGATTAGCATCAACAAGACCGGAGAAATCACCCTGGGAGGAGAGAGAAACTCCCATGGAAGGAGTTTCTCCTGTGACACAGAAACAGTATCTCTTGATGAGCTTCAATGATGGAAAAGCAAAATAAGCCTTGCCTGACTCTCTCTTAGTCGATAACCAGTCTTCCACAATACGAAGAGATTTCATCGCAGCCTTTGACAAAACTAACTTGGGAAGTAAAGGGTCCACGTGCTTCCCTCTCATCATAAAAATTGAAGCGGGAGACCTGGGAGCTGCCACGCTAAAGTAATCAGGGCACATATCCAAGAGATACCGCAGAAAACTCGAATAAGCAGACATGGGAATAGTCTGCTACCTGTTCTTCTTCCTCCAACAAAACTGGAGAAAGAGAAGGATCTGTAGGCTTAGGGGCTGACTACCTGTCCTTCAAATAAGCCATCAACTCTTCCAACTGCTGCAGAGGGAATTATCTTGAGTCGAAACAGCAGCAGTCAAAGTCGAAATGTCAAGTTGCAAGTGTCAAAATTTTCAACACTGAAGGATCCATACACTTTGAAGCTGATGTCGTACGAGAAGTTGAAGGAGTATTAGATGAATGTACCAGCATCAAACATTTTGAATGTGTCAAAATACAACGACCACCTTGAGGGTCCGAAATGTCTTACAACAACCACCTTGAGGGTCCGAAATGTCTTAAGTCAAAGAATGATCTCGAGAAGAAGTAGTAGCGATGCTACAAGAAGGATGTGGACCGTGATCCCCTTCCTGGACTTCTTAACAGGAGGAGGGGAGAAACCCTCTGCAGTCACGCATCTTTTCAACTGCGCCACTTACGTCGCCTCACGGGAAAGGAATCACTTGACTCCAACAATAACGGAGCAGCGAATGAAACACCTTTCCAATGGTGTTCTGTCAAAACCTGCTGGTGCGCTACAGGATCGACGGAAGAAGCAGCGGCTTGTGGGCAAACCCCACCAAACTCCCTTGGACCTCTGGTATGTCTTCTCCTTGAGGCTGGGCAGTGGGACAGGGACCTTCGTCTAGGAGAACTGGTGGTACAAACAGCCACCCCCTCACAAAGCACTGCACTGACACTTGGCCCTTCATTATTAGAATTATCCTTTTCTAGAAGACTTAACTAAACCTAACTCCATAACCGTACTAGTAACAACATAAAACTTTTTCTTGAACCTAGATTCAAGGCTGGCAATGGCGTTGGGAGGAACTACACGGGAAGCTGGTAAAGGAGAAGGAGAGACAGGACAAATAGGATATGCAGAAGATGTGGAAGAGGCTACACTAGCTTTATTTACAGCTCTTAGAGCTGCCTTCCTCATCCTATCCTTTACCAGTTTATCAGAATGTGCAAGAAAAACCTTCCAATGATTGTCACTCCAATCTTTACTTTCGTCATAAGCCGATTCACGAGTGCAATCAGACCCATTACCTCTACATTTAATAACACTTCGAGTGTGGGTCGTAAACAGGCTTAACCTTCAACCTAGCCTTGCACCTTCTGGCACAAAACGTAACACCTGAAGGGCTGGAATCTGACATGACGGCCTAAATGCCACAACTTATTACAGTTAAGCTAACTAAAATGTAAGCAAACAACTAGCAAAAACACAAAGTTGAGTACTTCACCAAAATATGACAGTCAAAAACCATCCAGCGATGAAGAATAAGTCCGCACTGACCACTGACATTAACCAGAAGCTGGCAGAGAATGAATTGATTACACCTGGTCTGTTGTACCTGTTCCTCCCTCGAGTGGCGGGAGATGACATCACCTACATCAGTGATGGCGGCGCCACTCTGGAAGTTTGAATTTTTTGTCTGCTATGTAGGAAACCTACAGACCTACAGGTGTATAATTGTTCAGTAAGGCACTGCAATAAAATGAGGTTTTATATACACAGTGAACCCCCGTATTCATGTACTCCGGATTCGCGGACTCATATTCGCAGATTTCTCCCTGAAACATAAATGTATCCCCATTATTCTTGGAAAATTCCTGTTTTTTTTTTAATATAAATTTTATCATAAAATGCAATTTTTGTGATAAAACTATTTAAAAAACCAGGTACATATAAACATTTTTGTGGATTTTTCTTGAATTTTAACTAATACGTAAGTTACGCATTATTAATAGGGTTTCAACTATTTGCAGGGGGGTCTGGTACTGTAAGGACAACGCTTTTTCCTGGATGTCTTGTACATAATTATTGTAGCTGCGTTGTTCCTTATACCATTCTGTAGAGCATTCTCTGGCCTTGCCGCAGAGATATATTTCACATATATTCAATGTTTGTAGCCAGTATTATCTATGTATGTAGCTATGTCTGTAAGAAAACAAACTGGCTGGCCTCGAGTCAGTTTTCTCTCGCTGTGTGTCGGTTACTACATATCCGTCTGCAGGTATGTTTATAAGCCTTGTTTATTCTGTAATAAATCATCAGTACCCAGTTATCTGTCCCTCTCTTGTCCTCACAGTACCCATCCTCCACGAATAACGTACTTACCAAATAGTATTACTAAATCAGAGTCCTCCCTCCTCCCCTCTGATTTTTCATGGAATTTGTAGCAATAAATATGAGTGATGCTGTATGGCTACTGTTGCTTCCATGTTCCCGTTGCTGTGGACGGGGCCTGTCACCTCCTCCCACATTACCACAAATTTTGAATTTAGGATGCCATGTGAGCAATAATCGTTAGCTAAGTAATTACTTTGTAAGTATTTTAAAGAGCAATTGGAAACACTTGGGTCTAACATATTCATTTGACCCCATAATACCAAGAAAGCTAGGAAACTGTAGAAATATTTCGTCAGATGCTCAAATCATTCCAAGAAATCTATACAAGTACCATCCAACTTACAACTTGCTCAACATACAACCACTCGCACGTACAACTGTACTTTTGGTAGCAGGGCTGGGCGGGCTGATGCATAAGAGTATTACATGCCATATAACAGCTTCCAACTGAGTTCCTCTGCTCTCTCATCATTCAGGCAGCATCATTTTGAGTTACTCTGCCCTATTAGCAGCAACATACAGTATTAACAGTACTGAAGATTGAACTGCAAACCAATTCAGGTTAAAATCAACTTCTGACATGCATGCAAGAACCTAACCCATTGTAACTTGATGCTTACCTCACATAACATACACTACATAAATGATTAAAATATATCAGTGGAAGTCAGTTATGGTAAAAAGACTTAAATAATGATTGTACATTACATTACAGTACTATGTAGTAGGTATTTTATATAGCAAAGGCTTGATATTATGCCCTACCCAGTATGTTGGCCACTTTCTAAGGTTCGAATTACATCCATTTTGACTGACAACCAGTTGGTTGGAACCAAGCAGAACCGTTTTTTAAACTCTAAACTAATAAGCCCATTAGAAATAGGATGTGAATGGGTTACAATTGAAAATTTAGAAAATTTAGGAGTAAGTAATAATGAATTCAAGAAAACCTGGCTACATATTTGCAAGAAAATATATAAGCCAAAGTGGCGAAGGGAGCTTGATATGACTATACAAAAATATGTAAACAAATGATGAGAATGATTTGTAAAAAAAAAAATAAGCAAAAACTAATACTATCATGAAAAAAATGTACAAATCTGGCAATTCTTACTGTATCTGTAACAAAGAGAGCTGTTAAGTTGGTGGTGAATTCAGCCGTTCTAAGTAAATTCCAGTTTAGATAATGAGAAAAGTTCAGCATATGAAGTAAAATGTTTGAGTTACTGTACTCAGAAAAAGCAAGGAGTGTACTGGGTTTGACAAATTTTTTAACTATACTATGTTTTTTTCCATCTGTCCATCTACCTGTGGTGTTTGCGCATGGTAACACTGCGTCCCAGGTTTTAAATAATATCCTATTTCCAATATTATTGGTGTAATTCGCATACAGTAAATTATTAAAACACTTTTCAGTTGCAATGTACACCTAGATATCCTTTTATTTACCTAAAACTTACACATAGGGTAACTATTTAAAGCCCAGGACGCAGTGTTACCATTCGAAAACAACACAGACGGATGGACAGATAGAAAAAAAAAAGAAAAAAAGTATAGATGTTGAATAAGCAAGAAAGCACCAATGAGGCCAAGCCCATGTTCGACTAAATTCCCAGAAAATGAAATAAGTCAAGGCAGACATGTAACATGGATTCAGATATGATTTACTGATCCATACCACTGGTAGATGGTATAGAATTCAGAAATAATTAAGAATCCAGTTTTTCCACAAAATTTGATTTTCAGAAGTGTTATACTGGGGGCAACTTGAGTATTGATAAAATGCTAAAGAGAATGAGTACATTATATTTTTGTCTTAAGATGAGAGAGAGAGAGAGAGAGAGAATTACAATAGGGTCTTGGTTTACGTCCGAGATCTGTTCTTATGACAAGGGTGTAACCTGATTTTGTCCTTAAGTCTGAATTTAAGCAGGTCTAATGACATGAATTGGTAAAATTAAACAAAATAAAAGAGAAAATTCCCGAGCACATACATATGTACAGTACAAGGGTAAATATTATCCTCACATTTATTGTACAGTCAATATAAAGAAACACACAATTCCTTACCTTTACTCCTGTGGTTGGCTTGCATCTGGGCATAGCAAGGGAGGGGGCGGGGGGAGGCAGGCTTGACTTGTTTTCGGGGTGGAGAAAGGTGCTAGAGATACCACTGGGCGAGCCGAGTCTGGAGAGGCACATGAGGTAGAGGGTGCTGGATCTTTTGCCGGCTTCTCTACCTTCTTAAAATAAGGTATTCCAGGCCAAGCTGGAAGGATACCTTCCTCTTCTCCCAAATCTCCATATAACACTGCAGGGAATCAATGATCCTTCTGGCAACTTTAGTATACCTGGCAGTATTGGGGTCTTGAGCCTCAAACTTTGCTGATACCTCCTATATCAGGGCAAAAGCATCTGCTAACTCCTTGGTTGTAAATCTTGGGCTCTGGAGTTAATCTCTTCATCTTTTTCAATTAATTGCTTTTCTGGTTGAATGAGGTCCTCAGCAGATAATTCTTCTCCATGAGATGCCAGCAGCTCTGTGACATCATCGGCCTCCACCTCCAAATCAAGCTGCTTACTCAGTTCAATAACATTTCTTGGTAACAGGCTCAACCGACTCCTTGAAGCCATAAAGTTCGTCTGCTTAACTTCATCCCAAGAATCAGAGATATTCTTATAGCAACAAGAATGTTGTAAGATATCCAAAAGTCCTTTAGTGTAAAGTTCTTGTCCTTATCATTGTACTGAAAGCCATGGTAAATGTCCTTCTGGGGTAGTAGGCCTTGAAAGAGGCAATGACACCTCAGTCCATAAGCTGTAAAAGCTAAGTGGTGTTAGAGGGAAGGAAAACCACCTTAAAATTAGGATGAAAATCATCCAAATGGGCAGGCTGACCAGGGTGCATTGTCTAGCATTAACAACACCTTAAAGGGCAGCTCCTTTTTAGCAAAGTACGTACTCCTTCACTTCTGGCACAAAATAGTTTGGCAACCAGTCCTAAAATATCTGCTTTCTTATTGAATTTCCAGATGACATGTATAGTTGACACTTCCAAATGTCCTTCAGTGCACTTGGATTCTCTGCCAGATACACCAGCATAGGTTTCAGCTTGAATCACCAGCAGCATTAACCCCCAAGAACCAAAAGTCAGTCTCTCCTTGCTAACTTTGTGGCCTAGTGCTGTCTTCTCCTTGGCAATGTATGTTTGGATAGGCATCCATTTCCAGAACAAACCTGTCTCATCTACATTTACCTGTTCAAACCTCAGCCAATGCACTAGAAAGTTCACTTGCTGCTTTCTCATCACCATTAGCAGATTCTCTTAGCACTATTAAGGTTATGCAATTTTGCACTGGCTGTAAACTGCATGAACCAAACTTTGCTAGCCCCAAACTCTTCACTTTCACTCACTTTTCCCTTTTCTCTTTTCATGGTTTCAAACAAACTTTAGCCTTCTCCTGAATCAACATTAGGCTAACTGGGATACGTATGCCATTGATGCTGGTCTTCCAACCAAAGCACTAATAATTATTGTTCCATCGCAATAGTAAGACCACTACGCTGCTTTGTAATCACAGTTGATTTCATAGTGTACATAGTTCAAACATGCACTTTTTATCTTTAATGATCATGGACAAACTTGTGTGACTGAACTCCAGAGTTCTGCCAATGTTAGACTGTTTCCCCTTTTTGGATAGTTTTATTGCATCAACTTTCACTTCCATGGAGTTTGCTTTTCTTTTCTTTGTAGCACTGCCACTAGAAGTCTGCCTTATGCTTGGGAGCCATAATGCAATAAAAAACTTTCCCAAAAAAGCAACACAAATGAGAGCGAATGAAATAAATTCAAGATGGCATACAGCGAGTGACCGATGCTATCTGCCCCGTATTCTGATGTGAGACAACATTATCTATCCATCCCCCACACAAACTACTTCTGTGCAAAGTTTGGAGTTGCGTCCAAATGACGGAATAAGAATTTTAAAATAAATTTATCTGAGATTGTGAGACATAACCACGAAATGATGTAGATCGAGTGCGGCGTAAACTGAGACCCTATTACACCAACTTTCACTTCCATAATATATATAGGTAGATATAGAAAGATATAAATAGACAGAGTTTAATAAACCAGGCTATACTCAAAATCCAACAACAACCATCCATCACCCTCTCTAAGACCAGGCAGTAAATTCACCCACCACAGATTTATCCTGAGTGATATTTCCAATTAGTACCAACCTAGTACAGTGGTACCTCTTGATACGAAATTAATCCGTTCCGAGGCGGCCTTTGTATCATGAGCTTTTCGTATCTTGGACCGCATTTCACATGTAAAATGGCTAATCCGTTCAAAGCCCTCCAAAAACACTGCAGTAAATTTCATGATAAAGCTAAATTGACCTATAAACAATGAAATATTACAACAATTTGGACCATTCAATACCTAACTTAATACGTACTGCTAATATACCTATAAATAAAGTGTATTAGTGTACATAGTATACAAGAAATACTGTACGTGCATACGTACGTATGTAGTAAAATGTGGAAGCTTACCTTTCGAGTGAGGCTATCTCCAAAAGTGGCGACAGAGGAGGACAAACGGCAGATACGTACGTACACTTAACTTTACAAAACACATAAAAAAATGTAAGGAAAACATAAACTAAACTTTACGAAACACATCAACTAAATTGTAACACTTAACTTTACAAAAAACTAAAATTAAATTTTTTTTTTAATTTTTTTTTATTTTTAAATTTTTTTTACTTTTTTATACAACTTTTTTTTTTTATACAAAATTTCAACTTCTTCACCACTTTCAACTTTCTGTTTTTTAGTATCACATGGTTCTTCCTTTTTGCTTACTACTCCTACTAAAGGCCTCTTTAAAAAATAACTATCCAAGGAAGATTGCTTCTGCCTACTTTTCACAATGTTCCTGAAACGACTCAGGCAAACGTCATCGAAGTGTGCAAGCATACGACCTGTGTAAGCCTTTTCAGGGTGTCTCTTTTCTACGAATGATTGCACCTTATGAAAAGCAGCTAGAGCATCCTTAATTTCTGCCGTTGTCATAGAGCCCTCGTCCTCCTCCTCGCCACTGCTAGAGAACTCCTCTTGAACGACGTTATGTTGCATGGCCTCCAACTCCATCAGGTCATCCGTCGTAAGCTCCTCTTGGTGCTCCTCGAGAAGGTCATTGATGTCGTCCTCGTCGACGACCAGCCCCATGGACTTGCCAAGTGCAACGATCTTATCAAGATCTGGTTGTGAAACAGTTTCAGGATTGTCAACTGTTTCTGAATCTGCAGCACCAGCTTCGCCCACGTCAAATCCCTCGAAGTCTCGGGTGGATACGGCATCAGGCCAGAGTTTCCTCCACGAGGAATTCAAGGTTCGCCTCGAAACCTCCTGCCAAGCTTGGTCGATGAGCCGGATGCATATTACGATATCGAAATGCTCCTTCCAAAATTCACGCAAGGTGAGGTTTGTGGTATCGGTGATGTTGAAACATCTCTTGAAAAGATGTTTCGTATACAGCTTCTTGAAGTTCAATATCACTTGCTGGTCCATGGGCTGGAGGAGAGGGGTGGTGTTAGGCGGAAGATAAAGAACCTTGATGAAGGAATACTCCGCTAGGATATCTTCCTCGAGGCCAGGAGGGTGAGCAGGGGAATTGTCCAACACCAGCAGGCATTCAGAGGGAGGCACTTCTCTTCCAAGAATTTCTTCACTGTCGGGCTGAAACAGATTTACCCACTCGGTGAACAAAAACCTCGTTACCCAGGCTTTTGCATTAGCCCTCCACATAACTGGAAGCTTCTCCTTAAGCATTTTGTGGGCCTTGAAGGCTCGAGGAATCTCGGAATGATAGACAAGTAGGGGCTTCACCTTGCAATCCCCACTGGCGTTGGAACAAAGTGCGAGCGTAAGCCTGTCTTTCATAGGTTTATGCCCGGGTAGCTTCTTCTCTTCCTCTGTGATGTACGTCCGACGAGGCATTTTTTTCCAAAAAAAAGCCAGTCTCATCACAGTTGAAGACTTGCTGAGAACTGTAGCCTTCCTTGATCATCATCTCGTCAAACGTCTTTTTAAAGGCTTCGGCCGCTTTCGTGTCCGAGCTGGCTGCCTCCCCATGCCGCACCACTGAATGGATGCCAGTCCGTTTACGGAATTTCTCGAACCATCCATGCGAAGCCTTGAACTCTAGGGTTGGCGTTGATGTCCCTTCTCCTCCGTCGTCTTCGGCCTGGGCAATCAAATAGCGCTGGCCTTGTGGGAGATTGCCATTTCCGTTATCGTATCGCCAGCGATTTCTTTGTCTTTTATCCAGACAAGAAGAAGCCTTTCCATTTCATCGTGCACGTGGATCCTCTCTCTGGACAAAATAGTGACGCCCTTGGAAGATGTAGCTGCTTTGATGGCATCCTTCTGCTTAAGGATGGTGCCTATTGTCGACGGATTTCGGCCATATTCCTTGGCGATCACACTCAATCGCGTACCAGCTTCATACTTCTTGATAATCTCCATCTTCGTCTCCAAAGAGAGCATCCTCTTCTTTCCGTGAATTTCAAGTTTCTTGGGACCCATGGCTACGTATATACTGTACGTAATTATGTTATGTAGTACGTAAGTTGCATCATGGGAGGGATGATGACCAATAGGAGAGAAGGATCTCATAGCGGTGACTAGTATCAGGAACCAATGGGAGAGCAGGAGGATTGTGACGAGTCTACTCAGTTGGTGGCGCGCGAGTTTCAAAATTGTTATCGGTGGTCCGGGCGAATCTCGGACTTTACATCAACAACCTTTCGTATCTTGAACAATTTTCGTATGTAGAGCCGTAAAATTTTTCGTATTTGCTTTCGTATCTCGAGTTTTTCGTAAGTTGAGCCTTTCGTATCTTGTGGTACCACTGTACCTTGTCTGTTTGCTGAAAAATTGAACAAAGAATAGTGACTTCAAATTATATAATTCGAAGTTGCTATTCGTTGTCTAATTTTTCAGCATACAGACAAGGTACTACTAGTGGGAAATATCACTCTCACAGGAAAAATCTGTGGCGGATAAATATACTGCCCGGTCTTGGATAGGGTGATGGATGGGTTGTTGTTGGATTTTGAGTATGACCTGGTTTATTGAACCTGCCATCTGAGACCCAGTCCACATAACTAGTACGTATTTTGAATGCTTTTTACTTTCTGCTAAATTACAGGGTAGGGGCCTCTATTAGGGGTATGAAAGCCGGTATGTGTGCAGTGCTCCATAGGAAGAAGAATTTGTAGGTATTTAACTAGCTTCGGCATACAATTTCTAACTTTTGCACATCTGTATGTACAGCCGCTGCTCCTTTATGCTTTATTGGAATCTCTCTGACTGGTCATAAGATTGTTCAGCCTTGTTGGCAGAAAAGAATTCTGACACACAGAGTGTTTTGCTAAACTCTAGTCCTGTGGGACAGGCAGTGAGCTCTTCAGCATAGGCTGAAGAGTATCCAAGATAGGCATGACTTCCAGTCAGAACTGTCACACCTGGTGATGAGTGCAACTCTGAGGGATTGGTGGTTCTTAACACCATGCCATTTGTGGCTGGGTTGTAGGCAGTCATGAGATGGATATCTGGTCCCACTAGTCTGGCTAAAGTAGTCCAGATGAATGCTGTCCTCTGCCTGATGTTATGTTGTTGGGATTACTGAAACAGCTGCTCCACCCACTGAGAAGTGTCTCTGCACAGACAGTAACTGTTGCCTCTGTCACAGGTATCACTTCTCCCTGCCACCATCAAGATGTAAAAGAATTTGTAAGATGATTATAGGGGTCTTACTGTCTTGATGAGAAGCTTTTTAAAGAGCTGTCAAGGTTGTGGGATTTCCCATTACTGAATTTTGTATGTTGGGTGGTTTTGCTCTCTTGGCACTTGAAGCAGTTTGTTAATGTCTCTTTATGCCTTGTGCCAGATGGATTTTTACATCACAAATCTGGCTGCTCCTCCTGATGGGTATGACAGACCACGGATGAGAATGAAGACCTTTTTCTTGAAGGATCTCAGCACTGATGTTGCTGAGAGGGACATTTTTCCACCATAGGCTTTTGATTGAAATGAGGTAATCAGTGGTTTTAATATCTTGAAGTTGGGAATCAGCGAGTTGATCAAAGTTTAATTAAACAGACACCAATCACTTATACTTTGGGTATTGCACCTGCCAATGGGTTTTCGTTTTCTGGCCTAGAATGTGTAGAATCATACACCCAATTTCAGCAATTGCTAATACTTGTTCCTGCTGTTGGGCAGAGTACTGGTTTGAATTTTTGGTTAGTGCATGGACTAGGGATTAATGATCTATTTAAGATAGTGAAGGGTGTACCGCTGAGGAAGGTTTTCATCACCTTTTCTTTCTATTAATTTTTTCTGTTTGGTTGTATTAATGGATATTGATAGAATACAGCTAATTACACTACTATTTACTGCACTTGTAAACTATTTGGTGGCTCTCTCTCATCAGGAAGTATAAAATGTTATCAGTCAATCACCTCTATGTGTATGAATATTAAAGTCCATGACTATTTATACACTGAACTTAATTTGCCAATTGGTGGGGAATGAATCCCTTATTCCCTCCAGCAAGCACAACTAATAAGAACCCAGGAAACTGAGGAATTACTGTATCTCTTTTATTAAGGAGGAACTTCTCAACTGCTCAGGTACTGGGATAAATGTCTGGACTTTTCCATCCCATTCATCCTTCTATTGAGGGATATGACATAACTCCTAGAAAACATTTTTCTCGGAACCTGTGGTAGCTGTTCAATGTGTTGTGACACTACCTAAGCTCCTTTTGGGCAGCTAAGCCTCACACCAAAGGTATCATGGAAAGTGTGACCTGTGGAGTGAGTGCTAAGTGAGTGGTAATTTTTGTCCCATTTCACTCCAAGCTGGCGAAAACCTGTGGCCATGATTCAAGATGTCTGGCCTTATGGTGAGTTACATTTAGAAGTTCTTATCCAAAGGGTGACGCTGATGGATGTGACTTCCTCCACCTCCCCTTAAATGGGAGAAGGTTGGGTTTATCATTACACTATCAGGGAAGTTTGATAATTGTTAGACTACCCACTGAACTGAAAGAAAATGCTCTCCTTTCTAAAAAGAATAAGAATTTCGAAATGGTTAATCTTCTGAAAAATCTGCTAGATAAAATTGGTCAATATGATGAGAGGATTTTGCCAAAAATCAAAGTTAATGACTACAAGGGGATTCAATTGAGTAAATTTTGTATGTGAATATAATTAAGCATATATAGTATATGCATTCATACATATTTTACATAAGT
Source organism: Macrobrachium nipponense (assembly GCF_015104395.2). Classification (NCBI taxonomy): domain Eukaryota; kingdom Metazoa; phylum Arthropoda; class Malacostraca; order Decapoda; family Palaemonidae; genus Macrobrachium; species Macrobrachium nipponense. The sequence goes on from NC_087201.1 coordinate 126,237,717, forward strand.
ACTACGTACATACATATCACGCTTACCCACAAATGTTTGTAATACATCCATAATAATAATGTTAATTAAATATCAAAAGCATTTCAATTTTGTGATTCTTGTTTGACTTGATAAACACACATAAAAGGATATGAGACACGCATACAAACGACACGGTAAATAATTAGTTCGTTCATTTTTCGACTGTTAAAAAAAAGTTTTATCTGGTAATCACATAAATTGAAAAATGCCGAAGTGTTCCCTGCTGTGCAATAAAGATAACGATCGGGTGCAACTTATGCTTAGTCACTAATGCATAAATTACGATTCATCAGGTGACAAAGCAAAATTAATGGGAAATATTGCACCTATATTTTAGGAACAGCAATAAAATTACGTGTAGCAAAAATGCTGTAAAATTTTTTAATAGTGAATGTGCATTAGATACTGTCATTGCCTGCGTACAGAACGTACACAGAAATTGTTCATCATGTCATTTCAAAGCCAACCGTTTTGTAGTCGATAAACAATTTCCTATGCTTTCCTTTTAAGTTGAATAGAGATAATGTCGCCGAAAAAATATAACATTGTATCTATTTCTAGAAGACTGGCACAAATTTCATCTGAAAAGAACCATCGTCAGTACTCTATTTGAACAAAGACACATTACGTTGTCTGCATACTGTATGTGATAATTCTGATTTTAAGATCTTCCCTTCGTATTTGCATGTTTTATAGGAGACGGAAACTGAGGTCTATCATATCTGAATTCTTCTTTAATTAAGAAAGCCAATTCACTGCGTAGTGTTAAGGTGAGGATAATTTACTGTGCTCAGGTTCGAGGCTACTCCATAAGAAAAAATAAAATGAATTGCATTCAATGATCTGTTTGGTTACTTTATGTAAAGTAATGCAGCTTGTTAATGAAACACATTTTTACCTAAATATAAATAAACTTCCATATATCATACCTATATTTAACAACACTTTCTGAAATAAATATCGTCATATGGACAAATTTTAAAACCTTAAAAACTGAATTCGTATGTGAATGGTTCCTACAGTTTACGGACCATAAAAGAATAAATTAAAAAGACGCAATAAACATATTTCAGTTGCTGGCGGGATAGAAATATTTTGATTGCATAAACGTCAATACTGAGATTGATTTGACGTATTAACATCGGCTATGTCGTGTTCATACTGTCACAGGAAAAACTCGGGCTCGTACCTTTATCACAGATACTATGTTTAGGTTTGGGGGCTTTGTGTATGTTTATGACATATTTCTCTATTACACCCACACGCAGAGAGAGAGAGAGAGAGAGAGAGAGAGAGAGTTTTTTTTTTATATTGAGAAATATGAAAATTCTTAAGCAATGTATAATATAAGAGTCTTTTGCAATCTAAGTATCAACAGCTTTAAATAACTCAGCTAACCCTAGACTGCTAATTTTGGATGCATCAGCTTAAACGACGTAACTGTAAATCTTTTGTAAAAGAAAAGTGACAGTTTCTTGTCCAAAAAACTGTTTTAACAGAATTTTACTTATCAGTTAATTATAATGATTTCACAATTACAAACGAACTTTTATCATTTTTTCTCTGATATTACAATACTAATACACACACACACACACACACACACACACAGAGAGAGAGAGAGAGAGAGAGAGAGAGAATGAATACGAGCCCATACTTTGATCACCTTTTTTGTTTTTTTTTTTTTGTTTTTTCTTTTGATGCTGTACAATCATTCTGAATATCTTTGCACTTACTGCTAATAATAAAATTTCATGATTAATCTCTACCAAAGCTGACCATAAGTATCGAAGAAATAAGATAAATTATGCGTTTGCGACAGACATTGTTACGTCATCAGCAACAAACCTTGTTGAAGGTTTGCTGTGTTGAGAAGTGTTGCAAAAGACGTTATGAGCAAGTATCGAATTCAGGCTTACCATTCTTCTATATACGTGTACATTTCACTGGTTTTGGTTGTTCTTTAGAGTAAAAAAGTTTGTACAGCTGTCAAGAGTTCGGTTAACAACGCCCAACTATGGGATGTAAAGAATCCTATGGGAGCAAGAGCAGACCAGATTCATTCTTAGCACAGAATGAGAGAAAAAAGGTTCATGCATCTGTACATACTTTAGTCAGCCACTTATACACACAACAACAAATATCTACAACTTAAATACAGATATTTTTATTTCAATTACCGCCGACGTAAGGTATTTTTTCTTTAGTTTTCTCGAGTCTCGGAGCTCGTGTCGTATATAATACGTCTATAGAAACAACGTAGCTCTCACGACTATAAAAAAAAAAAAAAAAAAGGAACTCCGAGTTAACAGACTTTTTCTCGCATTATGATCTCCCGTTAACTATATTAGGCAGAGTCGTCTAAGAATAAGAGTAATTGCCGCCTCTGATTACTTGTCTTCATTTCCTCATACATCTACGTTTATATAAACGGCTGTCAGGCTTGATAACGTAATCAGTAGAGCATGAAAATCAAGTAAACACAAATTCTGTGGCAGATTATTCTCACGTTTAAAATCCATTCCTATTAAATAACGTAATATTTTAGTAGCATTAAAAATGGAAAATTAAAGTGGAATAACCCAATTCGTAAATTCACCGTACGTACAACGCTGCCAGCATACAGAGGGCAATAACCCACGGTAAAGGTGAACGTCAAGCATGAAAAATTATTGGAAGCACTATCAGTAAATGTTGGTTAACTGACATTGACATATTTAGAATACATGAATTCACAATATTTGGCAACACGGACTATAAAAATAAGTTCTTTTTTTCAGTAGCCTGAGTGCACCATATATCTAAAATTCTAAGGGACTGCAAAAAATGTTTCCCTAATTGAGACAATCAATTTGAAAACTAACAAAATATGAAAAGGCTAAATGATTACTTTATGCAATTCGTATGTATTTTGAAAGAAACATTACCTTCCATCGATGCCTGGCATATGGCTCGTGGAAAATGAAGATCCATATCTCATCAGCAACGAAAGAAAAACTACTATCTTGAAAAGAGGGGTTGTGAACGATATTTATAAGAGCATGAATATTCTTATTATTTACTATTTTGGTCGTTATACTTTTGTACATTTTAAAATTATGAAAATTATGCCACATTTCAAACACTGCCCTATTGAAGTCCTAACGTCTTTGTTTCCAATTTACCTCGGAAAAGGATGCTTTTAGATTGTTCTGTATATTGTGGAACCAGTCATATTAATAATGTTACTGTTTTAAATATGAAGAGCTACCGCAAGATTTATATGAAGTTTTTGTGGTAAATTATCTCAGGAAAAAATTATGGTAAAAATTGAAATTCTAAATGAAGCGATATTTAGAAAGTACTCCCACAAGTATTCTGAATATGTCAAGAATGCAGTGTACATCCCATAAGTAATTACCTAACCTTAGTCTTAATGCACTGCTTCCAGTATCTTTATGCCTGTGGTGACCAGCAGGCATTCAATTTGGTGCTGCCTAGAATTTTGCTCAGTATCTCGAATCAGTATAAAATTATAAGAAACGAATAAATTATACTCTACCTTACTGAAATACTCAACTACATGAACATGCCTCTATACACAAAATGGTAACAAAACCCATGTACTAGATGATAAAATGTCCAATAAGAAACTTGAGTCAACATGAAAGAACCAACCCACCATGCAAGACAAAGTACCCTCCACGATACCCTCTTTACCTGAATGAAGGACAATTTTGGTACAGTATGATTCAGTGTTAGATGTGTTAGGAAACAACAACGTGTAAGGAATAGGCCAGATTATTCACTGCAGAGGATTGGAAAAGGAAAAAGCACATACCATGAGGGAGATCGATCATGCATCTGTGGCCAATTCTTGAAGTTCTTGAAGGAGTGTAGGTTTCCCAGTGATAATGCCAGGTCTAGATAAAGAGGCAGGTAGAACAGTACTAACTTTAATACGTTGTTGTTGTTTAAGATTAAGCTGGCCTCGTGCCAGCACGGGCTCTTGCTCATAAAGCAGCCCGTATTATTTAATACAAGTAAACGGGTTTTATAAACATAGCTGCGGACGGATATGTAGTACCCGACCGGCAATGAGAGAAAACACTCTGGACCAGCCAATTTGTGTTTTTATAGACATACACACATTAATGTTTGTAGTTACAATTATCTAAAACATATGAATTATATGTTGGTACCAAGGCCAGAGAATGCTCTACAGAATGGTATAAGGTAAAATGTAGCTACAACAGTTTTATTCAAGATTAAAAGAAAAAAAAGTGTTGTCATTACAAATACTCCCCCCACAACAATAATTATGTACTAATAATTGGAAGACATCTACATGCGATAGCGTATTGGAGGGGAGAGGCGACCCTAAGTCCGTGAGACAAGCTGTCGCGTGGGGCTCTTGGTGTCTGCATCCTACAGTGAGCCGGGTGACAGGATGCCTCCCCCGGAACAGGTCCTGAGGGGTTCGACTGCCGTCTTTGGGCGGCCATGACTCCGTTTGGGCGGCTCTGGGGCTTCAGAAGACATTCTGTTTTGTGGAGGCATGAACGCCATAGGGGCTCAGTAGGATCTTGTCAGAGGTGGGTGGTGGGTGTCGTTCCGGATGAAAACGTGCCCGCAGGATGACAGGGGCTTTGAGGCAGGGTGTAAATTTCCCAGCATTGGGGTGTCTGCATCACCAGCATTTGTTGGGAAGAATTCGCCTGGTACTGCCAGAGTTTCCTGTAATCAGGGAGGCCTTCAGGGAGCAGTGGGTCCTTTCCACCATGCCGTTGGCTGTGGGGTTGTAGGCAGTGGTGCTGTGGTGCAACGTTCCCATCAAGTGGGCCAGGGCAGCCCACAGGTCTGACAGGAAGGTGGGTCCATGGTCTGTTGTGATGTCATCTGGCACTCCAAAGCGGTTGATCCAACTGGAGAGGAGGGCTTCTGCACAGGCACTGGTGGGCCTCCATCATCGGGGTTGCTTCGGGCCACCTGGTGAAACAGTCAATGATCGTCAGGAGGTACCTGGCGGCCCTGGATGGAGGCAGGTGACCTACAATGTCTACGTGGATTTGGCCAAGCCTCCGCTTGGGTTGGGGAAAGTCGCCTACGCCCAATTCAGTGTGCCGGCTGACTTGGCTCGTCCGGCATGGGATGCAGCTCTTGGTCTACTTCCATGAGTCCTTCTGGATTCCATGCTATATGAACTTCTTGGTCATTAGCCGCATCGTCGTTCAGCCTAACGGGTAAGAGGGGCTGTGGATGACGTCGAAAACCTGCTTCCTTCGGGAGGCTGGAACCAACAGGGGTGGGTGGCCAGTGTTGCAGAGGAGCATTGTGCCAGAGGGTCCTAAGGGCACATCTTCCCACCATAGGAAAGTAAGGGCCATGAAATAGGTTGGCACTTCTGGATTCGCAGCCTGTTCCTGTGCCAGGTCCTTGTAGTTGATCCCAAGGTGGTTGGCGTTGATCTTGACCCTCGATAGAGCGTCAGCCGTGAGGGTTTTTCTCGCCAGGGATGTAGTGGACGGTAGAGCCAAACTATGCGATGGCTGCGAGGTGCGATTGTTGCCTTGCAGACCAGGCGTCGCCCGCCTTGGTGAAGACGTGGACTAGCAGCTGGTGGTCCGTCCTGATGGTGAAAGGAGAGCCTTCCAAGAGATGCCTAAAGTGGCGCATGGCTTGGTAGATGGCTGACAATTTGTAGTCGAAGGTGCTGCAGCGGATCTCAGTGGGTTTCAGCTTCCTGCTGAAGAACGCGAGCTCCAGGACAGCTCTGCAGGCAACGTTGCTAGCATTGGTGGCGAGTCTAAAGGGCGCGTCGGGGTCCTGGTGAGCCAAGGTGACAGCCCTGGTGAGGGACGTCTTTGTCTGTTCAAAGGTCCATTGTTGTAAGGCTCCCCACACCAGCTTCTTTGGTTTCTCCTTCAGGACCTCTGTTAAGGGGGACATGGTGCGGGGTGATGTCTGAGATGAAACGGAGGTAATATTTCAACATGCCAATGAACTCCTGCATGGCCCTGATCGTCGTCAGGGTTGGGAACTTCTCCATGGCGGCCACCTTCAAGGCCATGGGGCGCACGCCCGTTGGGAAGATCTTATGACAGAGGATGTCCACCTTCTCCGCGCCAAAGATGCATTTGTCGAAGCGGACTACCAGCCCGTTCTCTTGGAGGCACTTCAGCACTGCCCGCACACGGTTTAGGTGCTCCTCTGGAGACCTGGAAAAGATCAGGAAGTTGTCCAGGTAGCAGACACAGAAGGGGCAGGTCCTCCCCGGTAGGTGTCCCTGGATGCGATCCATCACATGCCCGTTGGAAGATGGGTCCGGCATTCCTCCAGGGACCTCAGATACAAGAAAGACGAAGGACCCGAACACTGTGATGATCTGTTTTGGGGATGTCCTCTGAGTGTATGAGAACCTGGAAATATGATTTAGGCAGGTCCACCTTTGAGAAAACCTTCACTCCGTGAAGGGCCCTGGTGAGGTCCTGCATGTTTGGCAGGGGGTAGCGATCAGGGGTCGTCACCAGGTTTAGACAGCGGTAGTCCCCGCAGGGCCTCCAAGTACTGTCTGACTTCTTCACTACATGGAGGGGGTCGCAGGGCCTCTAAGTGCCATCCGACTTCTTCACCATGTGGCGGGAACACTAACTGCATTGCCCCTGTGTTGACCAGCATCCTGCAGCTGAAGATCTCTCAGATGTACAAGCAAACGGGGTGTGATTTTGATACAAGAAGGAGCAGGAGGCTTCCCACCTTCTGGCGTTCCTCCCAAACTTCCGGTGGAAGAAACACCAGGTTGGGTTGTCCTTGCACTGCTGCAAGGTCTTCCTCTGATGAAGCAGCAGCACTTCCACGGGCAGGAACAGGGGCAGCAGGCACGGCGACGGCAACAGGTGGACGATCTAGGGGCGAGCTCATCAGGGGAGGAGCGAGGACAGCAAAACCAGGAGGAGGGGGTGCAAACTCCCTCTTGGTTATGTAAGGCAATGGAGCCTGCACCGCAGCTGTGGGGGTGACCATCATCACGTGCTGGGTGCATACCAGGTGAGAGAAGCTGAGTAACCCGGGGTCGAAACTATCGTAGTTGTCCTCGTCTCCGGCCCATGAGTAGCCAGGGGCTGCAGCTAGATGAAGGAGGGGCCCCTGACTACTAAGAGTGCCCAGAAGGCTCGCTGCTGAAGGTCCCCATCCGCGGAGGCAGACACACCTGAGGAAGCAACAGCCGGGTCAATGCGGGGGTGGAGGGGGGTCTGTTTGCTCAGTGGGGGAGAGATCTCCCCCTGAGCGGACAGAAGACCCCAAGTACAACTCAAGGTCAGGATGTCACCCTCCCTCCTCTGCACTCAACAGATTGAGTGAAGAGGCGGAGAGAGACATGTCCCCCGAAGGGGAGAGAGCCATACATAGGAGCTGAAGAGGAGGGAGAAAAGAAGACTATGTATCTGTCACCAGAGGTGTCAAGGGAGAGCTTTCCGATGACACCTTGGTGGCTTTACACGGCTTCTTCCTCTTCTCATACCGCTCCCACTGCTCCTCCGACCAAGACACACAACAATCACAAGTAAAATTATGAGAAAATTCACGCCCTCGGCACCTTGTGCACAGGGCATGAGGGTCCACCACATCACTTGACCAGAAAGCCCCACACTTTCGGCCTCCCACTCAAGGGCACACACTCCGGTTGGATGGGGGGCCCAAGGGCTTCTCTGAATCGTGGGATTGCATGGTTCCTGTGCAATTCCACAAACAAAAACAAAAGAAATACTTACAGTTACACACACTGATACACAAAGAATAAGGCTGAAAGCTGAAAAGCACGTGGGCTATCTCATGACAGAAGGTGGGCAGAGAGGTAAATGCACGTCTGCACCCAACGGTGGTTGAAAGCAAACTGGAATGTTTACATTCAGTTGGGCGGGACTCCCGACCATCAGACAAGCAGTTACTGCTGAACTACCTTGTCATTAAATCTTACGACCGGTCCAGCTGGCGCTGAATAGTAATTCCTTATGTAAAGGACCGATGGTTTGTATAACGTGTCAGAACAAATCGCGTTTAACAACAGTCAGACAAGAGCTCGCGAAAGCAAGTCTGCATTGTATGATGGCCAAAAACAAACTGGAATGCTTACATTGTGGCAGGTGGGTAGTCCTGCCTACTGGATGGTAGTTAATGCCTAACCACCTTGTTCAAAAGTTTAACAGCCATTGTCCAGCTTTGCTGCAAGTAATTCCTAATGTTTAGGACTGAGGGTTTTGTACGATGTAGAAATAAACAGCCTTACTTAAGTCTCTCTTCTCTGCCAACCATGCATCAATACATCGTGACTGGGCACTCATACATTGGATACTCGAGCTCTGGGTGCTCAGGCACTGGGAGCTAATGAGATGGGCAATCAGACAGGGTCGTCATTTCAGACGTTGTTGTGTGGGGGGGGGGGGGGGGGTGGAAAAGATTGATTGGCAAGCAAGCTAATCAGCTGTTTTTTTTTATTTCTTTTTATTTTGATCTATTTTTTTTTGCTTTTTGAAGCCACATCAGAAAGGTATTTCAGCAAATATTATATACTCCAACTACTGTTTGTTTATCTCATCATCACTGGTAGCTAGTAGACAAGGATCAAGAAATGTAATATTTCAGACATTTCATATATTTATGATTAAACATTTAAAAAGAAATATGCTGTTACTTCTTGGGGTTTGGGGGTGAGGTGAGCAAGTTGAGGCAGTTAGGGGTGGGTGGTGGTTGGGGGATGGTGAGGCTTTGGGGGGGCGGGCAACTTAAGTCTTGGGGGGCAGTTGCCCCCAACATAATGACGCCCATGCGATCAGACACTGATTGCTCATATTCTGGAAGTTCGGACACTGGGCGCCGATACACTGAATTTTCATATGTTAGGCTCTCACACTCAGGGCACTTTGACACTGGGCACTAGGGATACTCCCAAAAACTACAGGAAGGAAGGACTATGCTCTTGTTCCATGCTCGCTTACA
>NC_087201.1:126247213-126259713 GCF_015104395.2 Macrobrachium nipponense
GCTCGCTTACATATAGGTGGCAAACTGTCTTCCAAAGAGGAATCATGCCTTTTCAATGGCCTTGATACATTAGAAAAGCTCCCACTACGCCTCTTAGACGACAAATTATGTATGTCTACATGGATGCCATTCCAATGGCGATCCTCCACGACATGGGATTTCTGGACAACAGCCTTGGCTAAGAAAGCAACTACTCTTGGGCAAAGCACACTGACCTCCCTTGGACTGCCAGTTTGCTTCTTCCCAGGTGAACAAGGGGAATTTAGCAGGGACCTTGGTCTATGAGTACCAGTGGGATGCATAGCCACCCCCTCTGAACGCACTGCACTTGCACTGACACTTACAAATTTGTCCATTGAGACTCAGTGAGTCCCCAATCTGGGAAAGGTATTAACCAGAAGATTGAATTTATGATCTACATGTGCTTCTAAGCTGGCAATGGCATTGGACTCAGAAGAATGGGAGCTATTGATTGAAGTAACTGGAAAAGTAGGACTGGAGATAATGGAAAAAGCAGTCACAAGCATTCAAGGAATGGGTACATCAACAACTACGTTTAGAGAATCACCCTGACTAACTGAAGCTTTAGCTTTGGCCGTAACTGCTGCCTCCCTCAATTTGCCTCAATAAAGTTTATCTAAATGAGCGTTTAATGTCTCCCTATTAACGTGAACGTGTACTGAAAAAATTTGTCCTCTACAAGAAGTAAAAATGGAATGTCTTCATTTCGCCAACATGAGTCTTGTCTTGCAGACTTTACTGCAATATCTAATACTAGACACGCAAGTGTCTCACATAATGGAAAAAAAAAAAAAAAAAAAAAAAAGTCTCAAATATAAGCTAAGCTAAATAGCGTTAGAGCACTACCAAAATTCAGAGAGTACATCACCAAATACAGAAAAAACCAAAAACATCTGGTGACAAAATAGGTTATTTTTCGGTAGAGTCCACCCACCTCCTACGTTGTAATTTATATTCTTGGGTAAAACATGTGAAAGCAAGATATTTATTCTAAATACATCACCTGCGCAAATGCATAATAGCAGAAGAAAAAAATAATCAAATTATGGTAAGTATGCATTTTTTCTAAGTTCTTTGTTATTGTTTCCCCTGTCACAAAGTTTCTTTCTACTTGACTCCCCATTGCACACTTGACAATTTCCTCCTACATGCGCAGTAGCTCCACCTACTGATCACTGTCCTCTACGTCCATGTAATGTAATATTATTGGCTAATGGATTTTGCCCAGTCACAATTCTTATACATTTTTGTACAAAGTTTTGATTGGCTCATCATGAAAGACGACAGGTTCTTCCCCACAAAAAATGTTCAGTTCAATGATGGACTTCGTGTTGGAAAGTTGTAGGTTCGCCTACCGAGACCTATGAGATACTACCACGATTTATACATAATAATGAAGAAAGTTTATCTTTTTTATGAGAACATGCTGTGTTACCAAGAGAAGTGAAGTGCCCCAAGTTTGATCAGCTGTATTTTTCAAGGTCAGATCGACATCAATAAGGTAAGACAATTTGTCAATTTAGATCATTTTAGGCACGATTTTTTAAGGGGGAGGGGGTCGCGGGGGGAGGGGGGTGAAACCCCCCGCTAAGTAAGGATAACCTGCCTTAGGTTAGGTTAGGTGGGTTTGTTAGGTTAGAATACTTTTGTTATTTTACACATTTTCTGTGTTACCCACTTTTGTAAATCGTGGTTTACAAAATAGGTAGGACGATTTAGAAGACAGAGCTCGAGATAGATACCTCGCCCCAAATCACTTCGTAAGTGCTCTTTCACCCTCTTATGTTTGTATGGAAAACCATTTTTTCTGTCAGTTTTTTTTGTTTGTTGCTTTTTTGTATTCTGGTGTTATTATCTTCTGCTTATTGCTCATTTTCGTTTTCCCCCACCCAAAACCCACGGGTCCCACCTAGGTGGCCCCAGTACCATTGTGATATTTAGGGTGGTGGTCAATGAAAAACGAGGGTTTTGCGCAAGATAATAATGTAAGAACACAACAAAACAACTAGAAAACTAGCAAAAAAAAATTTTTTTTGATGCAAAAATGGCTGGGTGGATTCAAACGAAAAATTACCAAAAAATGAATGGAACAAGCTGCTCAACAACCTGATCAGCCATTGACCAGCAGAAGTGAATTGTTGGCTCTAGGTGTGTTGTACCTATTCTTCCCTAGTAGTGGGAGGGGCAAACTGTCTACACCCAAAACAAAGGCGCACTCCCATGATTTTTTAATTTTGAGCTGCTGCGTAAGGTAGAAACTTATAGCTATGTAATTATTTGGCGAGTTACTTATATCAAAGTAAAATTTATTCAAACTAGATATTGGTACAGCAGCCATATCCCTGATTGCTATAGATATTGGCACGGCAGTGAATTGCGCATGCACGAACCCTTGTTTACCGCGGCCGCTGCAGGTATATCAGTGACAGAAGGAAAATGACGACCTAGCTGTGTGAACCGTGTAGTAATACATCAGTTTTCGCTGAAAAACAGACATTTTCAGGTTTCAACAAGCTGAAAAAGGCAATAGATGTCTACAAAGAGTCAAACTTCCAGAAATTGTATTTCCTTAGGTCACGAACGATCGAATTGGCCCTGAAAAGAGCTCTGAAGAGGAGATTCAAAGAAGATTTGAAGCTTAGTACGTCCAATATGGGAAACATACTGTTAATGTAGACCTGCTTTGAATGATTACTTAAGATTGATTAGGTCGTTTACCACAGGATCAACTTGGTAGTTTTCCTGACTACCATGAATACAGCAGAGCACGATTTCTGTGTACATAAAGTCTTCTTTTTATCTCCTCTTCGGAGCTCTTTTCAGGGCCGATTCGATCGTTCGTGACCTATGGATACTTTACAATTTCTGGAAGTTTGACTCTTCGTAGATGTCTATTGCTTTTTTCAGCTCGTTGAAACCTGAAAACATCTGTTTTTCGGGGAAAACTGATGTATTATTACACGGTTCAGAGGAGATTCAAAGAAAATATGAAGTACACAGATAGATTAGTTTTTTTTATTTTTCATGTATATAGTCAAACTCTAAGTATGTTCAAATATTATTGTGATTTTTTATATTTTCATTTACTGTCAAAATGTTTTGGTGCTTTGGTGATGACAGTATGGTGATTCATTTTGACATTTTGAAGTGAACATGTTCAGCGAAACAATTAAGTTTGACTATTATTACTACTGTCACTGATCCTCTAGTACCGTACCTATAGCTCGTAGCAACAGTGTACGGCAACTGCTACATGATTAGCAAACTCCCGTACCTACAGCAAGTCAATAGCGCAATACGGCACCACTGACAGAATCTGATGTACCCCCACTACTCTATTTGTATGGCAGGAAGTCTGAAATTGACACATGCGCAATTCATTGCCTTACCAATATCTATCGCAATCAGGGATACGGCTGCCGTACCAATATCCTGTGCCAAATTTATTTGTCAATTCAAACATGTAATCAACAAAAATACCCAGAAGAAATAGGAGTTTAAAGATGAAATGCAGGAAACGAGCAATGGTAATTACAAGGATACATCATGCCCTACTGTATATTAACCTAACCAAGGGCACCCAATCCTACATGGCCAAGGGATTGGGGGGGGGGTGCTTTGCAAACGACTAAGTGGCAGTGGTACTTACAGGCATGAACCCTACTCTCACGGGGATACAAGTGTTAAAAATACTTGTATTGATTAGTATTATTGTAAAGTGAAAATAATCAAAACTGAATATCCTAGTGATGATGCCAATTGAAGTGTTGTTAAATTCATTTTTGATAGTTTTAAGCTACTGTAGCACAACTAGTGGTGCTCTCTTCTATTTTAGGTTACATTATGGATTTAACACATGGTCATGGCAGCGATATTTTTCAACAACTGATAAATTAAACTAGCATTTTCATTATGCAGCCTCCAAGGTAATGTTATACTAGTGTATATATACAGTGGTACCTCGAGATACGAAATTAATCTGTTCCGAGGCGGCCTTCGTATCATGAGCTTTTCGTATCTTGAACCGCATTTTACATGTAAAATGGCTAATCCGTTCCAAGCCCTCCAAAAACACCCCGGTAAATTTCATAATAAAGCTAAATTGACCTATAAACAATGAAATACTACAACAATTTGGACCATTCAATACCTAACTTAATACGTACCGCTAATTACCTGTAAATAAAGTGTATTAGTGTACATGGTGTACAAGAAATACTGTACATATGTAGTAAAATGTGGAAGCTTACCTTTCGAGTGAGGCTATCTCCGAAAGTGGCAACAGAGGAGGAGGAGGACAAACGGCAGATACGTACGTACACTTAACTTTATGAAATACATAAAAAAATGTAAGGAAAACATACATAAACTAAACCTTATGAAACACATTAACAAAACTGTAACACTTAACTTTACAAAAAACTAAAATAAAAATTTTTTGTTTATTTATTTTTTTTTCTTTTTTACAAAATTTCAACTTCATCACCACTTTCAACTTTCTGTTTTTTAGTATCACTTGGTTCTTCCTTTTTGCTTACTCCTGCTAGTACTAAAGGCCTCTTTAGAAAATAACTATCCAAGGAAGATTGCTTCTGCCTACTTTTCACAATGTTCCTGAAGCGACTCGGGCAAACGTCATCGAACTGCGCAAGCATACGACCTGTGTAAGCCTTTTCGGGGTGTCTTTTATCTACAAATGATTGCACTTTATGAAAAGCAGCTAGAACATCCTTAATTCCTGCCGTTGTCATAGGGTCCTCCTCCTCCTCGTCGCTGCTAGAGAACTCCTCTTGATCGACGTTATGTTTCATGCCCTCCAACTCCTTCAGGCCATCCGTCGTAAGCTCCTCTTGGTGCTCCTCGAGAAGGTCGTTGATGTCGTCCTCGTCGACGACCAGCCCATTGGACTTGCTGAGTGCAACGATCTCGTCAAGATCTGGTTGCAAAACAGTTTCAGGATCGTCAACTGTTTCTGAATCTGCAGCACCAGCTTCGCCCACGGGCGGGTACGGCATCAGGCCAAAGTTTCCTCCACAAGGAATTCAAGGTTCGCCTCGAAACCTCCTGCCAAGCTTGGTCGATGAGTCGGATGCATATCACAACATCAAAATGCTCCTTCCAAAATTGACGCAAGGTGAGGTTTGTGGTATTGGTGATGTCGAAACATCTCTTGAAAAGATGTTTTGTATACAGCTTCTTAAAGTTCAATATCACTTGCTGGTCTTTGGGCTGGAGGAGAGGGGTGGTGTTAGGCGGAAGATGAAGAACCTTGATGAAGGAATACTCCGCTAGGATATCTTCCTTTAGGCCAGGAGGGTGAGCAGGGACATTGTCCAACACCAGCAGGCATTTCAGAGGGAGGCGCTTCTCTTCCAAGAATTTCTTCACTGTCGGGCCAAAACACAGATTTACCCACTCGGTGAACAAAAGCCTCGTTACCCAGGCTTTCGCATCAGCCCTCCACATCACTGGAAGCTTCTCCTTAAGCACTTTGTGGGCCTTGAAGGCTCGAGGAGTCTCGGAATGGTAGACCAGTAGGGGTTTCACCTTGCAATCCCCACTGGCGTTCAAACAAAGTGCGAGCATAGGCCTGTCTTTCATAGGCTTATACCCGGGTAGCTTCTTCTCTTCCTCCGTGATGTACGTCCGACGAGGCATTTTTTTCCAAAAAAGGCCAGTCTCATCACAGTTAAAGACTTGCTGAGAACTGTAGCCTTCCTTGGTCATCATCTCGTCGAACGTCTTTTTAAAGGCTTCGGCCGCTTTCGTGTCTGAGCTGGCAGCCTCCCCATGCCACACCACTGAATGGATGCCAGTCCATTTATGGAATTTCTCGAACCACCCATGCGAAGCCTTGAAGTCTGGGGTTGGCGTTTATGTCCCTTCTCCTCCGTCATCTTCGGCCTGGGCAATCAAATCGCCGAAAATAGCGCTGGCCTTGTGGGAGATTGCCATCTCCGTTATCGTATCGCCAGCGATTTCTTTGTCTTTTATCCAGACAAGAAAAAGCCTTTCCATCTCGTCGTGCCACTGGGTCCTCTTGCTGGACAAAATAGTGATGGCCTTGGAAGGTGTAGCTGCTTTGATGGCATCCTTCTGCTTAAGGATGGTGCCTATTGTCGACGGATTTTAGTCGTATTCCTTGGTGATCACACTCAATCGCATACCAGCTTCATACTTCTTGATAATCTCCATCTTCGTTTCCAAAGTGAGCATCCTCTTCTTTCCGTGAATTTCAACTTTCTTGGGACTCATGACTACGTATATGTAGTACATATAAGTATGGAGTAAAGTTCTCACACAACACGATAAAGTATACTACAACGAAATCACTAACGAATTACGTTAATAAACAAAATCGTTAGACCGAAACGAATACCATGTGCATACGATAACGATGCTGGTACCGAGTGGCTAAGGCACGCTGCTACGTAGTAGATGCATGATGGGAGGGATGCTGACCAATAAGAGAGAAGGATCTCATGGCGGTGACTAGCATCAGGAACCAATGGGAGAGCAGGAGGATGGTGGCGAGTCTACTCAGTTGGCGGCACACGAGTTTCAAATTGTTATCGGTGGTCGGGGCAAATCTCGGACTTTACAGCAACAACCTTTCGTATCTTGAGCAATTTTCGTATGTAGAGCCGTAAGATTTATCGTATTAGCTTTCGTATCACGAGGTACCACTGTATATAGTATATATTAACCATATTATACTGTATATATATATATAGATATATATATATCTATATATATATATATATATATATAAATTATTACATATAAATAAAAGTTTTTTGCCACAAAGGAAAAAAAATGAAAAAGCGAGATAGCCAAGTACTTTCGGTCCTGTTCGGACCCTTTACTGAGGCAAACTGATTTTACAAGAACAACATAGTCAAAAGAAGGCTTAATATACAAACTGACACTACCAGATTAGCCATAAGGGCGATTTTCACTCTACAGAAAGGAGGAGCCGCCAGAGGCTAGCCACACCTTGAAGGATACCCGCAGTAAACAAGTGATTCTTCCAGAAAACAGTACATTTTGAAAAAAACAAAAAAACGCGGGGGCATATACAATTTAATATCATGTATTTTTACACAAATTTCCCCCCATTATTATTAATATGAAAAGGACGAAAGAAAATATAAATATATATATATCGAGCAAGAGAAAGAGGGAGAGAGAATATCGAACCAAAGAGAGAGAGAGAGAGAGAGAGAGAGAGAGAGAGAGAGAGAGAGAGAGAAAATAATAACTATATACATGTGGGACTAATTTATTAGTTGTTCATTTATTTTGAGGTCTTTCATAAACATCTTACAAATATATGGGTCCAAATGGTACATTCCCAGACTAAGATTTAGGTTGTTTTTATTAGTGATTTGTATAATTGCCGATTCCAGTAAATTTCTTGAAACATAATCATTAGATCTAGCAATTACCGAGGTATCACCCCAATTAATACAATGAGATTTTTCACTCAGATGGATAAACAGTGCATTTGAAGTCTGGGCTGTTCTAACTTAATACATATGTTGCTTTATACATATGTATTCAGTTAGAACAGCCCAGACTTCAAATGCACTGTTTATCCATCTGAGTGAAAAATCTCATTGTATTAATTGGGGTGATACCTCGGTAATTGCTAGATCTAATGATTATGTTTCAAGAAATTTACTGGAATCGGCAATTATACAAATCACTAATAAAAACAACCTAAATCTTAGTCTGGGAATGTACCATTTGGACCCATATATTTGTAAGATGTTTATGAAAGACCTCAAAATAAATGAACAACTAATAAATTAGTCCACATGTATATCTATAGTTTTTATTATCTCTCTCTCTCTCTCTCTCTCTCTCTCTCTCTCTCTCTCTCTCTCTCTGGTTCGATATTCTCTCTCCCTCTTCCTCTTGCTCGATATATATATATATATTTATATTTTCTTTCGTCTTTTCATTAATAATAATTTTTGTTGGGAAAATTTGTGTAAAAATTCATGATATTAAATTGTATATGCCCCCGTGTTTTTTTGAAAATATACTGTTTTCTGGAAGAATCACTTGTTTACTGCGGATATCCTTCAAGGTGTGGCTAGCCTCTAGCGGCTCCTCTTTTCTGTAGAGTGAAAATCGCCCTTATGGCTAATCTGGTAGTGTCAGTTTGTATATTAAGCCTTCTTTTGACTATGTTGTTCTTTGTAAAATCAGTTTGCCTCAGTAAAGGGTCCGAACAGGACCGAAAGCACTTGGCTATCTCGCTTTTTCATTTTTTTCCTTCGTAGCAAAAAACCTTTATTTATACATAGCATCACGTTTTATATACTTCGTGATCAAGTTATTCATATATACATATGTATATATATATATATATATATATATATATATATATATATATATATATATATATATATATATTCCTGTAAGTATTAACTGCTGTATATACTTCACAGCAGCCTAAGTTAGTTTAGGTTGGGGTGAGGGGAGGGGAGGGGAGAGAAGCTAGGAGTTCCAGGTGAGGCAAAATCACCCTGGTCAAGTAGGGCCCAAAACCTTGGATATGGTGGGTTAATAGCGGTTATGTTCATGTCCATTCCCACATTTCTTCAAATCCTTTTTTATTTTTTTCATACTAAAAATCCCAGTTTACCACTTCAAGTTATACCTATGTAGTAGGTATTCAATGTAAATCATAAACAAAGTTACAGTTCATATCCTTTTACCATCTTCCTCTCCCTAAATTAACCTAAAGCTTCACACGCAATTGTATCTTGCTGGTAAGCAACCTGACTTGACCTAAACAACTGTGCCCTTCCTTAGCCTATAGCAATGACTTACCTTCAATTTGAGGAAAACGATATGACTGCACGATTTATATACTATAAGGAGACTGCTTCTTATCAAAACTGGTGAAATCTGTTGTTCAACTCTCGTGCATAAATAAATTTAAATGACCAAGGTTCTGGCCAAGTAGCCGAAAAGTTTCCTTCATCGTCCAAAGGGGAAACTTTGCTCTTGACCTCTCTTCATAAACATTCCATTTCCATACCGTCAGTCCTGAGTCCACAAAATTAAATATAGCCATGAGTTCACAAAATCAAATATAGCCTATATACCAAGTGGTTCAAACTGTTAGGTAGGCTATGTGAAAACATCTATTTTTGAAATACTAATCGTATCCTTCTAGCAATCCGGTAATTCTGACGCCTGGCTAGGCCGCTAGATCATCATCACAAATGAAATAAAATCGAATAAATAAGGTCCTGCTCCTTGGGTGAGCCGGTTCCACTAACCTATTCATGTTCCAATTCACCATCTTGCCCTCTCACTTCATGTCCCAATCAATGAACGCTTTGATACAAAATTGAAACTAAATAATAAATGAAACAGACCCATGTAGTATAAATAAATACATAACCATAGTAATATAGTATCTCCTTTGCGGAAGTCTCAATTCAAACGGAGCTATGCTGCTTCTCTAGGTTAAAGAGCCTATTGTCTTCCCAAAATTTTGCAATCTAATCACTTTATAGTTCCAAATTAAACGTAGCATACAAAGTACAGCCATTCAACGGCCGTTCTCAAAAATAAACTCCTCGATTACATATAATGAACGCTTCTCTGGACGTTGCCGCATGTCTCCGGCTCGGCACGACAATTGTTAGTTTGTCACACGTCACCCTAATCAAGGTTATATCTATAGACTTTGACCCTAATGTGTAATGCAATTTACAACGCTTAGCGAGTAATATATTTGACCCTTGTATTGGTAAATCCTACTCATTACCAATGCGTCTGCAAAATAAAATGATCAATATGAGCACACCATTACCACAATTATTAATGAAAAACACTTTGATCAACCTATTGAAAGGTGAGACAGCGGAACAACAAATGGATAGGACGAATGAGTAACAGGTATAAATTTCAATAATATGATATAAATAAAGCCAGTAAAAGAAAAGGGCGACATTCAATAAGAAAACCACTAAATGTATAAAGCAGAGCATTTAGTGAATAAATCTATTGAACATGACGAAATCGAACTACTTCGTAGGACGACCGACGGTCCTCATAAAATGTCCGGATTGAGCACCCCAACTATGTGCACTCTAGTAAATAGGATTTTACTCGTGTTCCTTACGAAAGTAAAGGTTTCAACACTTGATGGCCAGGATGCACTTTCGTAAGTTATCTGTGATAATATCGTTAAAATCCGATTAGAGAAATCTTGTTTATTACTCTGTATCAGGAGTTATGTTGATACATCGCCATTTTTTAAATCTTGTTTATTATTCTGTATCAGGAGTTATGTTGATACATCGCCATTTTTTAAAGGAACCAGCAAAGTAATGTTGGAACATCAAAATCTGTGGTTACATTCTTGTCGATGGTTCTTAAAGACAGGGCATGGTTTATAGTTTCTCCACTGCCTTCGGCATATATAGCTAGTCTCTTCCAAGACTTTTGAAAGAATAATTTATAATTTTACTTCATTACATGTTAACAGTTAACTTTTTTTTTTTATTTCGTGCACACCTATCTAGTTAATAGGCTTATGTTTAGAACAGAAATCCGCTTAACCATAAGAATTGTAGTTCAAGAGTTTTGAAAAACTTTTATTGCAACCTGTAAGCCTTATCTAGTCTAGATTGACAGAGTAGGTACCGACCAGGGGACCACAAGTCTGCTGGTTGCAACACACGAAATGAACAAGGGAGAGAGCAGTGTATAAAAGTTTTCTGGATAAACATCGTCATAGTCTTAGGGTTCTCAGTTCAGCAGGCAATACGCCAACAGTAGTGTTCATTTATGCCAACATAGTGTTCATTTATGTCATGTGGTACTACGTAGCCTTCAGTACTATAACGTCTTCTACCTTTTATCTTTCATCAATTTCCTTTATGATATCTTTCCACGGATGCAGGCTTATTCGGACCTTGGCTGATTCGGACCGTAGCTGATTCGTATCAGATTCGGACCTTAGTCTTGGCTGATTCGGACCATTTGCTAGACTGATTCGGACAATTGTTTAGGCTAATTCGGACCATTTGCTTGGCTGTTTCGGACCTTTGTTTTGGGTGATTTAGACCCATACTAATAATTTTATATTATAGCAATGATATTACGGAAACCTTTGATGAAATTTCAGGCAAGGTGGGTGTCACTGGGCCAGTTAGAGTGTTTATGGATTATGTTGACCTAACGTGGTTGCAGAATCAGGTGTGGAAAATGGAGAACTGGTCAGTGTTTGGGCGCAGTATTAGGTCAAACAACCTTGTGGAAGGGGTTGGATCATAAGCTGAACAAAAATGCCAAAAAGTAACCTCGCATCTTATTCACTTATATCTTTAATATACTTAGAGGCAAAGGAAATACCGAATCAGGTGAATAAAGCTTGTTAATTAAAGAGGGCTTATTAAAGAGACATCAGAGAAAGCAGGTCAAGGAACTAAAAGGGCGTGTCATGAAACTGTGGGCGGACTATAATGATAGGGAAATGACAGCTGGTCAGATACTTTAGAAATGTGCACATATATACTATGCGCCAGTGTAAATAAAGATGCTATATCGGGTGAATTTGGGCTTTATTTTTAGCTTTACCTTTTACATGAACTATTTAAAAAATTTTAGCAGTATGTAACTGTACGAAATGGTCCTAGAAACGTGAGAGGAGTGGTTTTTCCATTTCTTCCCCAATATATTTTCACAATAGACTTTGGAATGATTATGAATGACAAACATTGCAACAATAAAACAATGTCACATATGTTACGTATGTAAATACATATTAGCAGTGGCAGCTCGTCAGCTGGTATACTGTGGAACTGCAGCACCCCCTATAGATTTCACAATATATATGCACAAAATTATGAATATATACAAGAATATGAGATATTAAGTATAGACTATCAATAATCCTTTAAAAATGATTACCCTTGTTTTTGAGAAAAAAAAAAAAAAAAATGAAATGATATGTGGAACTCCTGGTGCTCAGCAGTTCTTATTTTGCTAGTAGGGTGATAATGTAGCCAGCTCGCACGTAGGGGTCATGGGAGCACTGCCCGCTATAGCAGTGTTAGCCTAGCTGTTGGAGGGAGAAGGTGTGATTTGAAATTCGTCAATAGCCTAATCAATATGTAGTATTAGTGATAGGGATAAAATTAGTGATGATACTAATGATATGTAATGTAATACAGAATAATAAACTCAGTGGTGAGTTGCAATAAATGGTTAAAAATGATAACCACAATAATGTCAATGATACTAAAATTCAAAATAGCTTTGGGCAGCGATTCTGCTGCCTTCCTCAGTGAGAGAGAGAGAGAGAGAGTATGTGTATGTGTATGCATGCGTCTGTTTTATAGGTGGGTGTTCTTTAGTCCTTTTGTTTTATATAGGCCTATGTTATTTTATTTTACTGTCATACTCAGTTTTGTATTATCTTAATGTTTTTCTTTTCGAGTTTTTAT
>NC_087201.1:126262213-126285768 GCF_015104395.2 Macrobrachium nipponense
AGGTGCCCCTGCTTGCCTCTGCCGCACTTGAACGACCTTTAACAATTTTATGAATTGCATTGTATCCAAACATTAATTTCATCTTGAATATCGTCCTTGCTCGGTCAATGTAATTAATAGTTTTTGAAAAACAGATTTTCATTGTTATTCAGTTTACGATTGTTTTGGGATGGGATAAAAGATAACTTTTCTCCTTTGTTAATTCACTCTGCTGTTATTCCTAGATAAATTGTATTAATCTTTTGAAATTGGACAATGAAGAAGACATTAAATGCATACAATGGCGCAATTTCACACACAATCAAATGCTAGATATTGTCCATTGTGCGCATTTTGAATGTTGGGGTGGGTGGGGGGATGATGGCAGATTGATTTTAGATATACATAATTATCGCAAATCCTTCTCTCTAATCAGTGGGATAACAAGTCCACCTGAAACTTTCAGCAAGGGTGTGATAAAGGTGTCTGGAGTAAATGCAAGTTTTGCATAACTTTACGAGCGACGGATATTAACTTTTTTTTATGTAATAAGGAGATGGCATGCTAGGTAAACATTAGAATTCTTCTTTTATGAAGCTATACGAATAATGATTTCCGTAATATATAATTTTTTTTGTTAAGCACAGATTATAGCATGTATTCTATATTATAAACCAACCGTAAGCCACGTATGACGTTAAACGTCGATAAGAAATTGATGAAATGAATTACATTTGTTATCAAATTTTGTGCTCTGTAACTGAATTATGTAGTTGAAATTGTTAACATGGTAGGCACGATTGATTTTGTGTATTTATTGTGCATTTATTTCAATGATAGCAGTAAATGAGAAAATACCACGCGAGATTGATGAAAGAAATTTAAATTCATATAAAAATACTTGAATGTATTGGGAATGGCTGATATTTCATAACAAATTCTTAGTATCATCATGACTGCTTCACTCTTGTTATCTGTACTGACTTTATTGCCCATGATTACCTGTAATATCGATTTTACTATCAACCAGGACATAAACATCCCTTGGATATTACTGAAGTAACCGTCTGAGAAGGAAAGAGTGGCAGAGACAAAAAAACATTGTGGAAGTTCTAAGAGATATTCCTTCGTTATGAGAAAGTCCAGTAGCCTCAAGTCCGCTCTATTTAACGACGGCCTTGTTTTTTCACTTATTCCTAAAGGCACATAAGTTCTGCTCTTTCAACTTTTCACTTAACGTCCAGCTCATCTTCTGTTCGGTAAATGTCTTCCATTGTCACGAAGACACGCGTGTGGCTTTTTTTTTTTTTTTTTTTTTTTTTTTTTTTTAACTGGTTTTTGTTTGGAATTTTCAGAACAAGTGCCTTTTCCAGCTGCTTGCTTCTTGTTTTTTCAGGAGCATTGAAACCCCGAAAGGTGAGCGAAGCTTTCATGATTTAAAGATAAATTATATTTTTTTTTTATTGCAACCTAATTTGCGTCGAAGTTTACAACGTGGCTGAGGACAAAGAGGTATACTTGATTCAGTTAAGTAGAAAATTAACGACTATATTGGCTCTTGAGGGTTCGTTTGATTTGCATATGCAATTAATAGGGCCTAATTTTACTCGAGGTAAATATTTCTTCCTTTACTGCCCAAAGTTGGCGAAACTGATGTTTCACTTAGGACAGCCCTTTGCTATTTATGTGAATCGTTACGTAACCTGCTTCTATATATTTTAGATTTCCAGATCTCACTATTATAGTTTGACGAGTCTTAAAAAATCGTATGTTAATTAAAATAAGAAAAAGATGGCGTTTCACTACCTCCGATATTTCTAACTCAAAATTATTATAAGGTGTTGGAAACCTCAGCCATGAATTTATGAGAAGCTACATTTATTTTATATTTTATGTATTTATTTAATTTTTTGGGGGGTTGGGGAGGGTTGGTGGGTGGGTAGAGTGAGCGAATGAAATTAGTCACCATATGAAGCAAGTAGTATTCATTCTTCGAGCGCCTCGGTGGCGTGGTCGGCTTGGTCTTGGCCTGCCACCTCGGTGGCCGCGAATTCAATTCTCGGACATTCCATTGAGGGGGTCAGAGATGTGTAATTCTGGTGTTAGAAGTTCACTCTCGACGTGGTTCGGAAGTCAAGTAAAGCCGTTGGTCGCATTGCTGAATAACCACAGGTTCCATGCTGCAACGTAAAACCACCATACAAACAAGCATATAGTATTCATTGCCATCTCTATTTTAAATCTTTTCTTTCCAACCGGAGACCCAGACGCTTCTTCCAGTCAAGAGTCTCCTGCTTTTCCAATCACTGTGACGTCATCTCTTTTTCTCTTCGTATCACTTTCTCTGATGAAAATGAGATCTTCTTTGTGCATTAAAGGAACCCTGTCACCCAGGCAGCTTGGGTTCAGGAACTTCTTGCAACTTGAATTGAAGATGAAATTGAAGAGTCGGTTGTTGTCGCTTTGAGCTCTTATTTGGTCTGATTCTTGTACATTTAAATTCTTTCCATTCTCCTCAGGGAAATATGTCGGCCATCGCCTAAAATGAGTTCCCTTTAGATTTCTCCTCCTCTGATGGAACTGTGCAGTCCTTGCGGATAATTTTGTTTTTTATTGTAAAACCTGTGATACATTACTACACTCAGGCTGAGATGGGTATGGCATAATATAATCTTTCCAAAAATGACACTTTTGACGATGCCTTTCTTTCTTTTTTTTTGTATACCTATATCAGTGATCCGTGCATTTTTTCCTCGTCTTGTTTATAGAACTAGAACCAAACAAAAATAATTTCCCTGAAAGCAAATTAAGTTATAACTAAATTAATGAAATTGGAATTAAAATGAATATACTGGCGAGTGATTGATTACAAGATATCGAGAAGTAATAAAAATATAAAACAAGTCTTATGAATCCCTTAAGATCTATTCGTAAGAAGCAGCCTGATCCCATTCAAGGGTGTCAGTAGCACTGATTTTAAAAACGTATCCTATAAAAATGTTTGGTTATTAATAAGTATGAATTGAAAGTTGAATTTGAGACTTTACCATTACAATAAGGGAAACAAACCTTTGTTATTAAGGCTCAGTCAGCCTGGTTTAAGTATTCAGTTTTGGCATTTTCATGTTAATGATGTTCCTGTTGTTGCTACTGATGTTATATCATATGTCATTACAAGAGTTGCTTTGCAAGTTGTCTGCCATGTGCAATCTTTGGCAGTTGTAATGGATTAAACGTCAAGAATAGTGGAAGACAGAAAGTTTGTACTGAATTATTTTCATTTGCTTTCGAGCCGAAAATGCACGCAGAATTAATACAGGTACAACAAAACTGTTTTTTCATAAGTTGAAAGTGAAATTTTTTTGCCACAGAGCCTATATAATACATTTATTGAATGGCAAAAATAAGTTGCTTTGACCAGAGTAAAGGATTTGAAATAAAAATCCTCTCCAATTCCCAATTCTCAGGTTCCATATAAATAAATCCCAGATTTCGTATGAAAAAGTTATCCATTTTTAATAAACCAAAGTGTCTAGTTGTTTTATATTGCAACAGGAACATTGTGCCGATTTAGAATCTCTTTGTACCTTAACCCAAATACTTCTTTCACTCTATATCGAAGTATGAATGTTTTTAATCCTTCCAAAAGCCGAAATATTTGACAATAAGATTTTAATGACTGACAGTCAGATTAGAAGAGTATTTCCACCGGAGATAATAAATACGTTGCCATTTCCATTTACTAAGCTCGGAATATCCTTAAAAATTTAATTTGCTGCTTTGGTGTGCCGGGACATTATTATCCGAAAGTATTTTTCTCCCAGTTTCATCTTTAGGTCCTGTACTTCATTTACTTTCTGGATTCCTTTATCTTTCTTTCCAGGCGTTGCAAATCACTTTGTTCACTGTCTTAAACGCCGGATGAGTGGAAGGGTTCAAATGCTTGGATTTATAGTCTAAATTTCATCATCGTTCGTTTATAGGACTGTAAGTGCTTTCCCTTATCATGTCAAGTTTCTTCAATATGTTCAAGATACTTATTTTTTTGCTTATGCGTATATCATGGGAAGATGTTTTCTTGACGATTCCTTATTTTCGACTACCTCTATCACTACAAGCAATAAAATATTGGGAAATTAGCACCTAAATATTTGCAGTGCAAATGTGTTAGAATCATCGGTAACTTACGCAAGCAAAATTTCTCTCGGCTATAGAAAACTCGTCTTATGATTTAAATTTCGTTTCGTTCAGCAACTCAAATAGGTATAAGAATTCCTGAAGTTTCTAGTCATGTTTAAAATCTCTTAAGAACATCGATGGATGGTCTTTAAAATAAACCTAAACGTATCTAAAGATAATGTGTAGACTACCTTGATCTCCCTTTGTAGTTTAATTCTTTCGCGATATATCAGATGTTCTTACTGCCCCTACGTCGCAAGTCTACTTAAGGTCAGAATTGAAAAATGAAGTGTTGCAAAGCTAAACTCACCAGACCAAAACCAATCAAGTAATAGAGAAATTTAGTAGTAAGGTATCACCTTTCCCAATGACATTATGAAGCAGTGTCACAGTTTCCAAAAGGGGTGACTTTCTACAAAGTATACTCTATTTAAAAAATGTCTCTCTTAGGATGTTAGGGTATTTGCCGTTACTCTTGACCCTTCATGGCTTATGACTGGTTCTGATTCGGAATTCATTTGAGGATATCTCTAGCTAAGAGTTCACCTTCTCTACTACAACGTTATTACTGTACTTTATGTTGTTCTCTGTGTTTTATAGATTCCTTTCATAATCATGGCGGCCTTCGACTACACATTGCAACGTCCCTCTTTTTCTTGCAGCGCCCCAGAAAACTTTAAGCTGCTGTGTTTTCCCGACAGCTTAACAGCTTTCTGATTGTATATGTCTTAATCATACCTTCTAGAAAAATTCTTAGTTCTAAGCATTGTGCCTTGTGCTTTGAATAAGTAAGCTTACCAAAGTAAAATTATTACTGAAAAAAATGGTATATTTTGAAGATCATGATCATGACAGTCGATCTTAATGCAAAAGTGATGCTCTAAGATAAAAAAAAAAGTCTTATGATTAAGTCGGCTTACTTGATTTAGTGATATTTACATTAGCTGGGCATTGGATTGTAGAATTGAATAGGAAAAATGGAAATGAAACTGACAATTCAAATAGCTTATAGACAAAATTAACTTGTTCCACAGCTACCACTGAAACCTTGCGTGTATTGATATATTGTTGCGGAACACACAACAGTTAACCGCAGGTATTTATATATATATATATATATATATATATATATATAGATAGATATATATATATATATATATATATATATATATATATATATATATATATATAGTATATATTACGTATATATATATTATATATATATATATATATATATATATACGTATATATATATATATATATATATATATATATATATATATATATATATATATATATATATATATATATATATATAGAGAGAGAGAGAGAGAGAGAGAGAGAGAGATGTTTTGGATATCACCGGTATAGGTAAAGAATGTCGAACCTGGTCTACAGGGATGTCGTGATTCGCAGAAGAGGGATAAATAATTGGGCCGCTCTGTGTCTGACCGTGGTCATTACCCGTCCAGCCACAACTCTTTTTATCTTTTGTTACTTCTTTTCTTGCAGTTGAGTAAAGAATTTTGTAGTTTCCTTTAGGTACTGAGAAAAGGTAACACACACAGAATATTCAAGTAGACATTTGTGCGCGGTCTAGGTATACTCGAGCATTTGTGCACGTGCTGACGGCATTGACATGTTTAGAAAACCGATACTCTTTTGACCATCTAATTAAATAACGTTTTTCCTTATAACTCTAGGTGACCATCGCTGAGTACCAGATGCAGTTGACATCTGTTACTTATCGCAGCCAACAGTGATCTTAGAAACGAAAGGGTGACGATGCTGGAACGGCATTTTCTATAAATGGAGAGGGTGGATAACTATAGGAATGATCACGTATACAGGATATAAACCCCCTTGTTTCTTCGGCTGTTCCAGGCACGGTCTAGGATATACCTAGACCGTGGCTCTAGGTATCACAGGTATGTGCGTGTATGCGCGCGCTTGTTCTGCATTTTACCATATGTTATTTTGATATATACGTAATACTCGTCATAACATAGTTCTGAGAGAAAAGTGTATATGATCAGATTTGAATATATATTACTGCTATTATAATGACTAAACTCAGATTGAAGTCATCACGCTGATCAGGATAAGCCGAATTTCGAGCTGATTTTCTAGATTATGCCCAACGGTCTAGATACAGTTTTCTATCTTGACCACGTGATTATGGTCCTGAACCCAATGAGGAGGTAAATGTCTTTGATACTGGCATAGATTAGAAATACCAAGTAACATATTATTTACGTGGTTACTGATTAATACTACACGTCTACGGATTTTCTTTATTTCTGTCTGTTTCAATATTCAAATTTTTCGTCCTTCCCTTGTGCGTAATTCCTTATTCACTCCGTGGTCTTCGGAACCGGCAATTAAGGGATAGATGGGCTGGCACACTTGCAACAGAATCTCCTTTGATGGCGACAGTTGTGGCCTGGTGAAGTTTGGCTTGGCCGTCATTGAGGTATAAAAGTGCTTTTGAAAGCTGGCACACGCACCGAAGGTTGTTACTCTTGTCGTAATCCACAAGCCGTTGGTCCTTGGTCTGACTTATGATCGGGCATACCCTGATTGGGTAGCCTAGGTCACAGGGTGTGACCTTGCCGCACTGAAGGTGAACTCGCTTTTCCACTTCCGGCCTCTTTGAAGGTTCTGGCTTCCAGGATCCAACATTTGATCAAGTCTGAAATTCCTCTCCGAGTGTGTTAACGGAAGGGGATGTTTTGTTTTAGGCAAAATAGGGCATTCCCTGGAATAAGCTATAGGAATCATAATTTATTGCTTTGGCAACTGTCTTTACAAAAAAAGGAAATAAGAGAAATAAGAAAAGGGATGGTATGTCAGTAAGGCTTCAGGATCGTCCATCATAAAAGATATCTATTTTCAGTTTAGACGACCATGAAAATATATGACAGGTCATTAAAAGAAAAGATGTTAAGTCTAGATTGAACTGAGAACTAAAGGTCAGTGTCGGGATAGCATGATAATGATAATAATTATAATAATAATATCATTATCAGCACCGGTCATTACAACCTACAACTGGGCATCGAACAGATTCACCAGACCTCGACAGGCTCGACTCCGGGCATCGATCACAATTATCTCCATAAACGTCGACACAAATGGCGTCGGTATGGATGCAAATGCCCGACCGGAAATATTTCTCCTCCGGCCATTTGTCACTTCAGCGGGATTATTGCTTTGCATTTTATGGAGTCGCATTTAACGAGAAGATTAGTGGCAATTCCGGATGGCGTCATTAATAACAGGCCAAATGTCCATTCCAACGATGGGAATTTCACCCGATTATAAAGAACTGATGCGATCAATTACGTAGGTCGATTTCTAATGTCAGTGATTAGTCCTGTCTAATTATGATTTACACTAATTACACAATCACGTCACGGAAAAAGGTTTAAATGGATTCGGTCTTCTATCCAGCTTGTTTTTTAAAATACACATTACACTTGTATACGAAGGCATATGAATCCGCCCTCATTTGTAATTCCAGGTTCAGAACTGAACTGTATTCTTCATACTTAACTGTACTCTTTATACTGATGAGTAACATGAAAAGTTTCCTTAGTAATACATTTTTCATACACCGAATACATCTGGGAATTGTGTTGGCAGTCATACCTTAAATTGTGAACATTTGAAAATTCGGAAGCGAAATCCATTATTCGATTTAATTTTTTACATAAGATAGTTTTATTAAATTGATACAGAAATGTTGGTTCTCTCCTTGGGGGCATTAGAAAAAGAGATATAAAGTAAAGGTACATTTTTAAGTAAATTAATCGAACTACCCTCCACAATGATCTTTATCTGAGAATAGATTTCTTCAAATGAAATAAGAGCACTTTTAAAAACCGCTTGTGTTAAGCTTGATAAAATTAGCTGCGGATGAAACTAAACTCAACTGACGTAAACTGTGGAAGAAAATCAACTTATATATCTGCATTCATCCAAGAATATAGAAAGAAAATAGCAGTGACTTCATGAACACGTCCCTGTTTAAGTTCATGGGTCTGAAAGACGTGAGTTTTCATGATGAATTAATAAAATGAGACTAAGCCTTGCGTGACGGTACGCATCACCTAATGCTAAGTCGTGACTATTTGCTCAGCTTTAGGCCTTTGATTAGGCCATCGGACCTCCGGTTCCCCGATTTGGAATCGAAGATCAACCCTGGAGTCACGCTGGGTGAGAAAACAGTCGTTGTATGTTTGGTCTCGGATGAGATAACGTGCGCATGCGCGGAGATGTTTTTGTGTGAAGATATCTTCTTCTTCCTAGCTTAAACCCATTTTTTATATGGGGGGGGTCGCCATTACGAATGAGTCGTCTCCATCGATTTCTGTCTTGTGCCTCGTTCTCATTTATACCTTTCAATTCCATATCTTCCTACACAATCACGCCATCTCTTTCTTGGTCTTCCCTTCTTCCTTCTTACCCTGCACTTCCATTTCCATCGTATGTCTCCAAAAACATGACGTTCCTCCCTTCTGTAACAGGTGTCCATACCATCGAAGCCTTCCTTCCTGTATTTTCTTCGATATTTCAGCTACCTTTGTTGGATCCTCTTATATACTCATTTCTAATCCTATCTCCCTTGTTACTCCCGACATCCATCTAACATTCTCATTTCTGCTACATCCATCTTCTTCTCCTCTGTTTTCCTCATACTTGCCGTTTCTGTTCCATATAACATTGCTGGTCTGACCACCGTCCTATGGAACTTTCCTTTCAATTTCAGAGGGACCTTCTTGTCACAGAGTACCCCTGATGCAGACCTCCAATTATTCCATCCTGCCTGAATTCGGTGTCTCACCTCTTGGTCCATGCTTCCACTATCCTCCAATACGGACCCTAAGTACTTGAACTTCTGTACTTTCTTTATTTCTTCCCCACCAATCTTATGCTACTTCCACCGTCCTCAGTAATACTAGAACACATATATCGGTTTTTGATCTGCTTATTCTCATTCCTCTCTCCTCAAGTGCTGCTCTCCACTCTCCAACCTCCCCTCCAACTCCTCCTTCCCCTCTGAACACAACACAATGTCATCCGCGTATAATATGCACCATGGCACTGCTTCTCTAACATCCCTGGTCATTACATCCATCACGATGTTGAAGATGAATGGGCTAAGTGCTGACCCCTGGTGTAATCCAACCCTATCTCAAATCCATCCGTCTCACCAACACTACTCCTCACTCTAGTATACACATTCCTGTACAATCTCCTGAATAATTCTGACATACTTTTCCGGCACCATCTTCTCCCCCTCAAAACATCTCCATATTTTTCTTGCCTTGGCAAATCTGTCATAGGCCTTTCAAGGTCTATGAATACCAGATGCAGGTCTCGTTGTTTTTCTCTGAATTTCTCCATTAGCTGCCTTATGCAAAAATATTCCATCCGTTGTCCCGCTTCCCTTCATAAATCCTAACTGTTCCTTCCCTATTCTACTTCCTCTCTCAGCCTGCTATCTATGATTCTTTCCAAAATCTTCAACGTGTGAGACATTAGTTTTATACCTCTATAATTACTGCATTCCTGGACATCACCTTTACCTTAAATATAGGTATCAATATGCTTTCCCGCCATTCTTCTGGTATCTTTTCCTGTTCGAATATTTTTTTTACCATCAGATCATACAAGATGTCTACCCCTTCCTCTCCTAATACTTTCCAAACTTCGACTGGGATTAAGTCAGGTCCTGTTGCCTTCCCATTTCTCATTCTTTTAAGGCTCGTATCACTTCATCCCTAGATATCCCATTACCATTCCCATGTACTTGTCCATCCTCTGTACAAGTCTTTCATTTTCTTCATTTAGCAGTTGTTCGAAATACTCTTTCCATCTTTTCAGGATGTCTCTTCTTCCTTTTTACGACAGTACCATTCCTATCTTTCATTTGCTTAATATGGTGATGTCCTTTGTTCTTTTATTTCTTACTTTTGACAGTTGAGCATCTTACTCAACCCTTCCTTGGTTCCAGTTCATTATAAACCTCTTCAATATGTCCTTGCCTTAGCTTGAGCTACCACCCTTTTACTTCTTTGTTTCTTTCTCTTAATCTTTCTCTGTCCTCCTGCAGCTGTGACTCTTCAAATCTCTTCTTTGCCTCCCTTTTACCTTTCACCACTCCCCACCTCTTCTTCCCACCACCAGCTCTCCTTTTCCTCCCATACTATTCCAGATGTTTCCCCCTAGGTATCTCCTTTCCATGTCTTCTAATCACTGATGCATTATGCCTCCACCATTCTCCCACATCTTCAATTCCCAGATCAACCTCTCCCAAGCACTCTTCTCCTGACTCTCTCTCTTTGTGTGAAGATATAATTCTACGAATTGTGGTCTTCTGAGATAGTTTCATAATATGATCCGAATGAAGTTTGTATTTTAATCAACGCAGGCACCGGAAGTATCAGGGTCAAATTTTCTTTCTTGAATAGACTTCTCATCTATGAATCTGTAAGGGAAACCTTTCCATTATTGAAATGCTAATTCCAAACAGAATCTTTTTTGTTAGCAATTCATCACACTTTATTAGTGAGATATTCCTTTTTGCTTTTGTATTTCACGACGAAAGATCATAATCAGATGGAAATAACAGAGATCCAAGTGACGTCTGATAATCGCCCTGCCTCTGAAAATAATGACAGTCATTGCATTATTGATGTCAAGATGAGGTTATCTCTTCATTTTTATACTGTAAAGACCTTCTGCCGGCTGTTTCTTTCATCCTTTCTTTTATTCTGCTGTCATAGGACGCTAATGATATCTTTCGTGGATTCTCTCCATCAGAAAACAATGACCACACACGCAAAACACACGTACACAAATATTATATATATATATATATATATATATATATATATTATATATATACTATATATATACTATATAGGAAATATAAAAAGTACTATGTCGTACTAGTCATAAATGTTAGGTAAAGTCCACAGTGAAATTCCTGTTACCGTACATAGTTTATTAAAAGATATTTATATGTACAGAACTTACAGCTGTCGTCCATCACACACACACACACACACACACACACACACTTACAACGTGTGTGTGTATGTATATATGTACGTCTGTGGATTAATTTGTGATGTCAAGACAAATAGTATAGAGTTAATTACATTTCATTTCTTGTTAAAAAAAGTTCCAATTAGGACCCATTTTTATCAGTAGTTTTAGCGTTTACTCCATTAAAAAAATCGCTAAATTCTGTGATTAAGAACGTGTAACTGTTGCATCTTATGATGTCAATCTATCTTTGGCATGAAACGAATGTATAAATGTACAAGAGAAGTTTGGGAAACTCAGTGCCTTAGCGATGGCAATTTTTTAATTGACGTTTGACGTCTAATCTCGTCTATGAGCCTGACCTTGACCTCGCTCTTCACATCAACTTTATTTGTGACGTATTCGTGCCAGACGTGAAGACTCTGTCTTGTATAGTTCAAAGGTTATGGTCAACATTTATATATTTCAAACGGACCATTTTCTCTTTATATGATATGATCTTAAACGTAATCTCACTCTGCAAACTACAATAGAATGGAGTAAGTATGCATAAAAATCAAGTTTTGATGTGTACAGTTTCAGTAATATGCTAAGGTTAAATTCCTTTTTTGACCCACGTATTGACCTTAGGTAGAGAATTCCCACTAAATATGAATGAAGTTTAACTCCACCCAACATTATGGCCAAGATTTTATTTATTTAATTTTTTTTTACCTAAACCATATAAGTATGAATTTAGCTCAGACATCACTTCAGCTTTATGTATTGAGTAAGCATACTAAATTTGAAGTTTATCTTTCTTACTTCAAAAGTTATAGCCAATATCGAATATCTATTTGTATTTTGAATTATAAATATGACCTCATTCGGCTCGCCGATTTTATAAGTAGAATTTGCAGGAGAAACTTGACTTTATCGTGCATAATCAAAAGTTGTGGCCAAGATTAAATTTCTATATGACTTTTGATCTCTTGAATATAGTATTTCTTGGATTCGCATCAGAAAATGTTGAATAACCCTCATCCATAGTTAAGTATTTTATTTATCTTCAGTGATACTAAAGTTCTTTGCAAAACTTTAACCATATTGGACAGACGAACGTGCAGAGGACTAGACGACAGACAAGCAGGAAGACAGACAGACAGTCTATTACTAGTTGTCCAGGGTACTCTTAAACCAGAGGCAGAAATGTGAAAACTGATTAAAAAAACGGTTTGGAAACTCCATACTACTATCATTTAAATTAAATCTAAAATAAAAAAGAGAATGGAAGAAATTAAGGGCAGTAATGATCGTTAATTATTTAAAAGTTCTCTTTTACTAAATGGGTAAGAAACAGTGAAACGATAAAATATACGTTAAGATACTTGACATTTTTGTATACAAAGTGATTCGCGAATCTGACTCATGATGAAGTGAATAAGCATGTCTGCTCATCACATAATCCTTTTCATTGTACGCAGTGTATCTATACAATATGCGTTCCAAATACCATATAAATCTTTGTGAAAGAAGGGCGAAGTAATTAAAACGTAGATGTTTTCTTAATAAAATCAACGTGTCATAATTATTTTTACTAATTAAGTGCGTGCTATGTGCGTGTTTATGTATACACACACAAACGAACATACACATTTGAATATATATATATATATATATATATATATATATAATATATATATACTATATACGATATATGAATTACGCATCCGGGCGATGGTAAGTCGTCCTAATAAGCAGTTACAAAATAAAAGGAACAGAAGGAACTTGAACCGTAAACACATCAAGAAGGGGGCACTTTTAATATTGTTTCGATTAGTTCGGTTAAATTGGGCTACCAGTTCCAGTAAAAATCCCGTTCAATTTCAAATAAATTCTTATCATATTTTCTGATATTTTTTAAAATGACAGGAACTGTTCTCTTTTTTTTTTTTTTTTTTTTCTTGTGGCCATATGCGTCTGCATTTTATTGCCTATTATTGGTGTCCACCAGGTCTCTCTCTCTCTCTCTCTCTCTCTCCTCTCTCTCTCTCTCTCTCTCTCAGAAGGGCGAGCATCGCTAACAATAGAATCGCTGAGCTTTCTTTTATTTTTTTCTACTCGCATTCAGGGGCCTTTTTATCTTTCTTTGTCAAAGAGAGAGAGAGAGAGAGTGTGTGAGAGAGAGAGAGGGTTCCAAATATAGATGTAGATGGTGATGAAAAATAAATAAACTCCTGTGGTCCATTTGTGCTTTTGTCGTTTCGGTTTTGTGTTTTATCCTTCCATAGGCAGAAAGGGACTGTAGACGCAAAGTTACGTTTTATTAAAGCCTACTTTCCTTTAGAATCTCCTTTTCTTTCTCCGGATTTCTCTCTAAGTTTACTATATATACCGAGTCCTACCGCGATTCGGACAGCGTGAAACGAGAGTTCGAGTCTTGCGAGGGAAATCGACTTATTTTTTTTTTTTTCTCCCTGAAAAATACACTGTGCCTCTGCTGACCTAGGCAGTGAATTAGGTAGAGTACTTCGTAATTATTCGACTGTGGTGGGTCACGGCCAGGGTTAATAAGGTCTTTGTGATAGTAATCGTGGCTAAATACAATTGCTGAGAGCCTGAAGTTATCACCTTTTCGAGCAACTTCCTCTCTCTCTCTCTATCCCTAGAGTTATCTGGCAACGATATATATGTGTATATATATGAATATTTATCACATCACCGTGATTCATATAAATCATTCGAGCTACAAATGTCCTTTAATATCTAATTCGCTCTACCTCGGAATTGATATATTTTCATATATGTACCGAGGGGGAATTTTTTAGTCGATAATAATTTCGTACCCCCATGGGATCGAACCACCGTCCAGTTGGACGGGGAACGAAATCAGGATCGGACAGTGACGCTGCCGAAACGGCTATCAAGAGAGGCTAAAGGTTTATATCGATTCTGACCATTTCAAATCAACGCCGATCTCGTTGTATTTGTAATTAGAATCGATATGGAACCCCCTCCACTATGCTAGCCGATTCGAGCGTTTGACCCACGCAGCCTAGTTATGAATATTTATCACATCACCGTGATTCATATAAATCATTCGAGCTACAAATGGTCCTTTAATATCTAATTCGCTCTACCTCGGAATTGATATATTTTCATATATGTACCGAGGGGGTGGAATTTTTTAGTCGATAATAATTTCGTACCCCATGGGATCGAACCACGTCCAGTTGACGGGGAACGAAATCAGGATCGGACAGTGACGCTGCCGAAAAAACGGCTATCAAGAGCGGCTAAAGGTTTATATCGATTCTGACCATTTCAAATCAACGCCGATCGTTGTATTTGTAATTAAAGAATCGATATGGAACCCCCCTCCACATGCTAGCCGATCGAGCGTTTGACCCCCGCAGCCAGTTATGAATATTTATCACATCACCCGTGATTCATATAATCATTCGAGCTAAAACAAATGTCCTTTAATATACTAATTCGCTCCTACCTCGGAATTGATATATTTTCATATATGTACCGAGGGGGAATTTTTTAGTCGATAATAATTTCGTACCCCCCATGGATCGAACCACGTCCAGTTGACGGGGAACGAAATTAGGATCGGACAGTGACGCTGCCGAAAACGGCTATCAAGAGAGGCTAAAGGTTTATATCGATTCTGACCATTTTCAAATCACGCCGATCTCGTTGTATTTGTAATTAGAATCGATGGGGGTACGAAATTATTATCGACTAAAAAATTCCCCCTCGGTTACATATATGAAAATATATCAATTCGAGGTAGAGCGAATTAGATATTAAAGGACATTTGTAGCTCGAATGATTTATATGAATCACGGTGATGTGATAAATATTCATAACTAGGCTGCGTGGGTCAAACGCTCGAATCGGCTAGCATAGTGGAGGGGGTTCCATATCGATTCTAATTACAAATACAACGAGATCGGCGTTGATTTGAAATGGTCAGAATCGATATAAACCTTTAGCCTCTCTTGATAGCCGTTTCGGCAGCGTCACTGTCCGATCCTGATTTCGTTCCCCGTCCAACTGGACGGTGGTTCGATCCCATGGGGGTACGAAATTATATCGACTAAAAAATTCCCCCTCGGTACATATATGAAAATATATCAATTCCGAGGTAGAGCGAATTAGATATTAAAGGACATTTGTAGCTCGAATGGTGTATATATATATATATGAAGAATAATGATATGGCCAGTATGATGCAAAGAAATATGAGGAAGACGATTTTTTAATTTTTTTGTTTTGTGAAATATATATATATATATATATATATATATATACATATATATATATATATATATATATATATATATATATATATATATATATATATATATACATATATATATATATATATACACACACACACACACACACATATATATATATATATATATATATATATATATATATATATATATATATATATATAATATCTCCTATTGCTATCCCATTGGTAAAACACCTCGCAAATAATGACGGACTCCTCAGTGCAGCGTAACAGCAAATAGCTTGTTAAAAGATTTTCTTTTAGAAATTGCCATGTTGCATCTTCCTGCATATAAAGAAAAAAGTTTCTTGAAGGCTGAAAGCAATTGGGAATTTTTGAAGCAAGAGGTACCACGCTATTCATTAGTGCGTATATTCAGGAAAAAATACATGATAGTCAAAAGAAAAGCGCGTTCTAAATAGGAAGATGGATATTCATTAATTCCGGTCTGTTCGTCCGTCTTTTCCAGGAGACGTCTTTCATAATCACTTTGAGACGAGAAGCGAACGCACGGCAAATGAAAAATACGAGTTTCTTGGAGTAGGGCGCGGGGAAATCTAATATCCTCGCAATTTCGTTTTATTTGTCCGTGTGTTGTGCGTTTTGCGGTGGAGGAGAACAAAGGGAGTCATGGAAAACCAAGAACAATGTAATAACGGTGGGAAGACGTTGTATTGGTCCCAGTATAGATGTCGACGGGGAATTAAAGTGCGCGAAGGAGACATCGCGGTTTCGTAAACCTGTTAACAAAGGATGACGATACATGGATGGTGCGAGATGCGAAATTAAAAGAGGTTGCTGGGGTACTCTGTATGTGTTATATATATATATATATATATATATAATATATATAAATAATATATTTATATAGTATATATATATATATATATAGTATATATATATATATATATATATATCATATATATATATAAATATATATTATATATATATATATATATATATATATCGTATATATATATAGTATATATATATACATATATATTATATATATATATATATATAAATATATATATAAATATATATATTGTCACCCATCTGCCAGATTGAAATCTTAATTTTGTATAGCTATGATTTTCATTTTTGTGGAAATGTACAGTTCATTCCTGTACCTGTTTTTAAGATCCCTAGTTATATATTTTTTAGTTGTCCTGTTTTCAGAGTGCTTTTGGTTTTCCCCGCCTTCTTTTAGTTTTCTTCGGACCACCTATTTCCTACATAGTTAGTCTCACCTGGTCCTCTACTGTGATAAGTGTCCTATTGGAGTAGCTGTCTTCTTATTCTTCAGTTTTTGTAATGTATTAATGTTCTGTTATATAAATTTTGAGTGAACCTTTGTGAAACTGGTAACGTAACGATATTTAAAATTTAGTTTATTAGGGTTATTTAATTTTGTTATTTGTGCGGTGCAGGATTGTTTGAGTGTTTCTTGTTTTATGCGGTAAGAGGTATTAACGTAATTATGTAACTTGTTTCATTATTAAATATTAAAGTGCTAATTTTTGTTCTGTTTTGAAATTAAACCTTTCTTATTTTATGTGACCTATGGAAGAACTTTATATTCTCTAAACCTTGGCCATAAAGCCGTCACATAAATTGGGGGCCTGTCCGGGATTGATCTTGTTTACCGTATTGGGGATTCATTCAGTTAGACAATTGTCGCCGCAAATAGTGTTCAATATTTTTAGTTTCACTCAAGATTTATTGTAAACATTCTGAATACCTGTTATTAGGGTTAATGATATATATGTGCGCGCTGTGAAACCATTTTCCGTATTATTGTTTATAGACGGTTCTGCTCTTTTGGGTAATGCTAACGCAGTAGTATATTTTCATTTTCGCCCTCACCGAGTCAACGACTCGTAGAGACTCACGAGAGCTATCCGGAAGCTCTTATCCATATTTTGTCCTTTTTTTTATAATTACAACTACGACTTGTGCAGTCATTTCCCCTGGGTTGGACGATACCAGGATCGCGTAGTTTAGACGATAGGTGAGGAATCGTTTAAACCTTTATTTACTTTATTTTTTTTCTCTGCGCCGACGTACAAAGTTTGTAAGTTGTCATTCAAGTTGTTTGGAGTAAATAACGCTTGTTTAGGACCAACGGGTTATTTCCTTAGTTCCTCCATATCAGCTTTAATCGGGAATGTAAAAATTAGTTTCACTCCCTCGTGTTCTTTATTACCTTTTGCTTTCGAATCGGGACTGTCCTTTTCCCTTTTCCTTTTCCCTAAACCCTTAAAATCTTATTACTTGTAATGCTTGTTGTGTAATTTTGTCGGGAAACTATAAACTCGCTAACATAATTTTGT
Organism: Macrobrachium nipponense; assembly: GCF_015104395.2. Taxonomy (NCBI): domain Eukaryota; kingdom Metazoa; phylum Arthropoda; class Malacostraca; order Decapoda; family Palaemonidae; genus Macrobrachium; species Macrobrachium nipponense. The sequence goes on from NC_087201.1 coordinate 126,280,052, forward strand.
ATTGTGTTTGTAATGCATTTACTTGAATGGCAGCAGGAACGTGTTAGTCTATTATAATTGTAAAACAGGAATTAAATTGTTACTAAGGAAGTTTTCTTTAACTTTAACCATGGCTCAATTTAACGTTCACAAGTTTGCTGCGGATCCCTCTGCTGAGTTAGCTAGTATCCAAAATGCTAAGAAACTAGAGCTTCTCGAGTTAGCTAGTCATTTATCAATTGCAACTAGGAGTAGCATGCGGAAGAATGAAATTCGCAATCAGATTCTTGAGCATTATATGCGTGTGGGTAAACTAGGCAATGAAGCTAGACAGTATTTAACTCGTGAACCAGCAGTACTAGCTCACGAGCAGCAGTTAGAATATGAGCGCATTTCCCTTGAACGCGAGAAACTTGCGGCACAGAAATTAGAATCGGAGAGACAAGCAGAAGAGAAAAGGTTAGAATCTGAGAGACAAATGTCGAGACTTAAATTAGAATTCGAGATGGAGAAAGCTAGACTTCAGTTAGCTTTAGAGAGAGAGAAAGAAAAACTAGACTATGAAGCGTCGTTAGCACTTAGATTTGAACAAGAAAAAGCAAAGCTTTCTAGAGAGAATAAGGAACATGAAATTTCGGTTTTGGAAGCTCAGGAAAAACCCTTTGATTTAGCAAAAAACATTAAGTTGGTTCCCACATTCACAGATTATGACCCTGAAGATTATTTTAAGACTTTTGAAGAGACTGCCTTGCATTTGGATTGGCCACGCGATCAGTGGGTTTGGCTATTAAGGCCGAAATTAACTGGGAAAGCTGCGAAAGTTTGTAGACATCTCGAAAATACTACAGATTACCAGAATGTTAAACAAGCAATTTTGGATGCTTTTTCAATCTCTGTCGAGGGATATCGTCAGACCTTTCGTAACAAAACGAAGTTCACAACTCAAACCTATGTAGAATTCGCTTCCGAGAAATTAAGGGAGTTTAGGAAATGGATAAAATCTGCTGCAGTAAGTACTTTTGCTGAATTAGAGAATTTGATTGTACTTGAAGAGTTTAAACGAAAGCTTCCTTTGAACATTATGATGTATTTAGAGGATAGGGAAGAAAAAGACTTGTTAAAGGCAGCTTCTCTAGCAGACACTTACTCTTTAATACATAAATTTGGCAACAGTAAGAGAACCGACCAGAATGTAAAACCATCTCCAGTTAAAAACTCTGAAACTCTGACTGATACGGCAAAAGCGTTGAATGTACGTTGTAGTTATTGTAAGAAGGACGGTCACACAATTAGAAACTGTCCAGATCCTAAATGTAAAACTTCCTTGCCTTTTCGGAACCCATTTAACCCTTTTCTTAACGTTAAAGGTAAAACAGATGGTCAGATTAAGCCTGTTTCCCATATCCATTCTGAAAAGCCTGTAAATCTATTTGATGATTTTACTTTTAATGGAACTGTATCTTTGAACTCTGATGGGGATAAGTATAAAGTCAGGATACTTCGTGACACAGGTGCTTCGCAAAGCTTACTTTTGAGGAGTGCTCTCCCAAATATTGAAGCTAACGTAACTAATGAACATGTTCTCGTGAAAGACCTTTCACAAATATCTAAAGTTCCCCTTGCTAATGTTCATCTTGATTGTCCTATAAAGAAGGGTAACGTGCTGGTAGGCATAAGAGATATTGAATTTCCAGTAAAAGGTGTAACTTTATTATTGGCTAATGACCTTGCAGGACGTTTGGTAGTTCCCAATGTCATTGTAATGGAAAAACCTGTAGGTGAAAACCTTGAACCTGATCCCGATTGCTCTGTAAATCCTTCTTGTGTTGTCACTCGTAGCCAGAAATCTAGTTCGGATGAATCTAAAGTCACTTCTGTAAATTTCGAAGCACGAAATGTTATGAGTCGAGATAACCTTATTGAAGCTCAGAAGCACGATAACACTTTAAGTAAGCTTCATGACCAAGCGGTTTCTAGAAGTGAGATTAACAAATCCCCATGTTTTTACTTTGAATCTGATTTGTTAATGAGGTTTTACCGTCCCCCTAAGAGATCTAGTGAAGACACCTGGAGTGAAAAGCGACAAATTGTGCTACCTCTTTCTGTTAGGAATTCTGTAATGGAAATAGCTCATGATGCCTATGGAGGACATTTAGGAGTTCATAAGACCTATTGTAAGATTTTGAATTGTTTCTTTTGGCCCAATATGAAAAAGGATGTAGCAACTTTTGTTCGCACTTGTCATGTATGTCAGATATCAGGAAAACCTAACCAGGTAATACCCAAGGCACCTTTACAACCGATCTTAGTCCCTGATGAACCTTTTAGTAAGATAATTATTGATAACGTTGGTCCTTTACCAAAAACCAAGAAAGGTAATCAATACTTGCTCACTATAATATGTCCTACGACCCGATACCCTATTGCCATCCCTCTTCGTAACATTTCTGCTAAGAACATTGCTAATTCTTTACTTAAAGTTTTCTTCACGCAATTTCGGTATCCCAAAGGAAATACAAAGTGATCGAGGTTCAAATTTCACCAGTGACCTTTTGTCCAGGTACTTAAAGAACTAAATATCAAACAAACCTTGTCTGCTGCCTATCACCCAGAGTCTCAGGGTGCCCTCGAGCGTTGGCACCAAACTTTCAAGAGTATGCTCAGGAAATTTTGTGTTGAAAGTCAACTTGAGTGGGATGAGGGCATTGATTTTCTTCTATTTGCTATCAGGGAAGTTCCCCATGAGTCCCTTGGTTTTTCACCCTACGAGATGTTGTTTGGGAGGTCAGTTAGAGGACCTCTTTCAGTAATTAAAGAGGAATGGTTGAACACTCCTTCTGAGTCTAGCCAAACCATTCAACAATATATGAATAAACTTAAAAGCACATTAACGCAGGTTAGGAAAATTGCTGGGGAGAAATTAAGGGATCAACAGATCTTAATGAAGAGAAACTATGATAAAGCTTGTAAAGTCAGAAAATTTAAACCTAATGACCTTGTCGTAGCCTACCTTCCTGTCCCTGGTTCCCCTCTTAAAGCCAAGTTTTGTGGGCCCTATCCAATCATAAAAAATGTAAACAATAATACCTACATTATCAAAACTCCAGATCGTAGAAAACCCACTCAGATCATTCATGTTAATTTACTAAAGGCATATTCATCTAAGGGAAACTGGAAATGGTTCTAGTGAGACTGTTGTTAATCTTAATTTTAAGGTAGACACACCAGGAGAGGAAAATTCATTGGAAGACCTTATTGCTTCCTCCATGCCACAAACCAATACAGAGGTTCTAAATAACCTGGATCTGTTCTTGAGCCACCTCTCTCCTGGGCAGTCGCAAGACTTAAAGAATGTAATCTCTAGCCATTCAACACTCTTTAATGATTTTCCCAGGAAAAGTGATTTGCTGCTACATGACATCGAGCTGGTTCCTGGTACAACACCCATTCGTCAGCAGTCCTATCGTGTGGGTCCTGAGAAGAAGAACAAAATGAAGGAGGAAGTAGAATATCTTCTCCGGCATGGTCTAGCAAGACCGAGTAAATCACCATGGGCTTCACCTTGCATCCTAGTTCCAAAAGAGGACGGTAGCTACAGATTTTGTACAGACTATAGAAAGATTAACAATGTCACAATTAAAGATTCCTACCCTTTGCCACTCATTGATGATTTAATAGATTCAGTAGGACAAGCAAAATTGTAACTAAGATAGACCTCTTAAAGGGCTATTATCAGGTAGGATTAACTGAAAGAGCTAAGTTAATATCTGCTTTCATTACACCCTTTGGACTCTTTCAGTACGAGGTCATGCCTTTTGGCCTTACCAACGCCCCATCTACCTTTCAGCGCCTTGTAAACTTCATCATCCAAGATTTGGAGGGTGTTTATTGTTACCTTGATGATATAATAGTCACTGGACAAACTTGGGAAGAACATTTGAATAGGCTAGAGTGTTTGTTCCGTAGGTTGGAAGAGGCTGGATTAACCATAAATCTTAAAAAATCTGTCTTCTGTAAAGCTACTGTTACCTACTTGGGCCACATTGTTGGGGATGGTAATGTTCGACCAAAAACTGCCAATGTAGAAGCTGTTCTAGAGTACCCTGTTCCGACCACTAGAAAGTCCCCTTACAAAGATTCTAGGGTTAGCCTCATACTACAGGAGATTCTGTAAGAATTTTGTTTTCTTCAGTTGCCTGCCCCCTTTAACATCTCTAACCAGTCCCAAAGTGAAATTCATTTGGACTGAAGAATGTCAAGCCTCTTTTGAAGCCTTAAAACTGTTTTTGATAAACAACCCTGTTCTTAAATCCCCAGATTTTAACAAGCCTTTTATCCTTCAAATAGATGCTAGTGATGCAGGAGCTGGAGGGGTGCTACTCCAAGAGTCAGACGGTATACTTCACCCAGTCAGCTACACCCTATTAAGTTCAAGTATCACCAAAAGTCTTACAGCACCATTGAGAAGGAAGCACTTAGTTGGTACTCGCCCTGCAAAAATATGAATGCTACTTACTAGGTGCTGCTGAGGTACTAGTCTTCACCGACCACAACCCCTTGACCTTCCTCGACAAGATGAAGTCCCACAACCAACGTCTACTACGCTGGTCCATCTATCTGCAGAAGTTCCCTCTGCAGATCCGCCACATCAGAGGAACAGAGAACATCATGGCAGATGCCTTATCGCGACTGCCTCCTTAACATGATACCCCTTTACCAGTCTACAGTATCGTCCGTCTTCGCCTTATTGGCCTCTTTTTCTACGAGCCACTCTGTTGGGCTCGTCCTCTAAGGGGGAGGTGTCACCCATCTGCCAGATTGAAATCTTAATTTTGTAATAGCTATGATTTTTTTCATTTTTGTGGAAATGTACAGTTCATTCCTGTACCTGTTTTTAAGATCCCTAGTTATATTTTTAGTTGTCCTGTTTTCAGAGTGCTTTTGGTTTTCCCCGCCTTTTAGTTTTCTTCGGACCACCTATTTCCTACATAGTTAGTCTCACCTGGTCCTCTACTGTGATAAGTGTCCTATTGGAGTAGCTGTCTTCTTATTCTTCAGTTTTTGTAATGTATTAATGTTCTGTTATATAAATTTTGAGTGAACCTTTGTGAAACTGGTAACGTAACGTATATTTAAAATTTAGTTTATTAAGGGTTATTTATTTTGTTATTTGTGCGGTGCAGGATTGTTTGAGTGTTTCTTGTTTTATGCGGTAAGAGGTATTAACGTAATTATGTAACTTGTTTCATTATTAAATATTAAAGTGCTAATTTTTGTTCTGTTTTGAAATTAAACCTTTCTTATTTTATGTGACCTATGGAAGAACTTTATATTCTCTAAACCTTGGCCATAAAGCCGTCACAATATATATATATAAATATATATATATATATACATATATATATATATATATATATATATATATATATATATATATATATATATATATATATATTTATGTGTGTGTAGGATGTATATATATTGTAGATATATGCATATTATATATAGAATGTGTATCCATGTAACTTAAAACTTGCTTCTGTACTTGACGAGATTAAATTTTTCTGCTCTATTTTATTTCCTTTAGTTTCATCGGTCATGAATATTTCGTTAAGGTCAGGCATAAAGTTGGGAATTTGGTGGGGTTTCTGTTTAAAGAAATGGCGAAATGTGATTTGCTCTGTTTTCTTTAAACAGTCATTCATTTAATTTTCTTTACTCTTTAATAGAGAATAAAA
>NC_087201.1:126288768-126301268 GCF_015104395.2 Macrobrachium nipponense
ACAGTAAAAATAATTATGACACGTTGATTTTATTAAGAAAACATCTACGTTTTAATTGTATCGCCCTTCTTTCACAAAGATTTATATGGTATTTAGAACGCATATTGTATAGATACACTGCGTACAATGAAAAGGATGTGATGAGCAGACAGCTTATTCACTTCATCATGAGTCAGATTCGCGAATCACCTTGTATACAAAAATGTCAAGTATCTTAACGTATATTTTATCGTTTCACTGTTTCTTACCCATTTAGTAAAAGAGAACTTTTAAATAATTAACGAGCATTACTGCCCTTAACTTCTTACATTCTCTTTTTTATTTTAGATTTAATTTAAATGATAGTAGTATGGAGTTTCCAAAGAGTTTTTTTAATCAGTTTTCACATTTCTGCCTCTGGTTTAAGAGTACCCTGGACAACTAGTAATAGACTGTCTGTCTGTCTTCCTGCTTGTCTGTCGTCTAGTCTCTGCACGTTCGTCTGTCCAATATAGGTTAAAGTTTTGCAAAGAACTACACTTTAGTATCACTGAAGATAAATAAAATACTTAACTATGGATGAGGGTTATTCAACATTTTCTGATGCGAATCCAAGAAATACTATATTCAAAAGATCAAAAGCCATATAGAAATTTAATCTTGGCCACAACTTTTGATTATGCACGATAAAGTCAAGTTTCTCCTGCAAATTCTACTTATAAAATCGGCGAGCCGAATGAGGTCATATTTATAATTCAAAATACAAATAGATATTCGATATTGGCTATAACTTTTGAAGTAAGAAAGATAAACTTCAAATTTAGTATGCTTACTCAATACATAAAGCTGAAGTGACGTCTGAGCTAAATTCATACTTATATGGTTTAGGTAAAAAAAATTAAATAAATAAAATCTTGGCCATAATGTTGGGTGGAGTTGAACTTCATTCATATTTAGTGTGAATTCTCTACCTAAGGTCAATACGTGGGTCAAAAAAGGAATTTAACCTTAGCATATTACTGGAACTGTACACATCAAAACTTGATTTTTATGCATACTTAATCCATTCTATTGTAGTTTGCAGAGTGAGATTACGTTTAAGATCATATCATATAAAGAGAAAATGGTCCGTTTGAAATATATAAATGTTGACCATAACCTTTGAACTATACAAGACAGTCTTTTCACGTCTGGCACGAATACGTCACAAATAAAGTTGATGTGAAGAGCGAGGTCAAGGTCAGGCTCAAAGACGAGATTAGACGTCAAATGTCAATTAAAAAATTGCCATCGCTAGGGCACTGAGTTTCCCAAACTTCTCTTGTACATTTATACATTCGTTTCATGCCAAAGATAGATTGACATCATAAGATGCAACAGTTACACGTTCTTAATCACAGAATTTAGCGATTTTTTTTAATGGAGTAAACGCTAAAATGCTGATAAAAATGGGTCCTAATTGGATTTTTTTTAACAAGAAATGAAATGTAATTAAATATAAACTATTTGTCTTGACATCAAAAATTACTCCACAGACGTACATATATACATACACACACATGTTGTATGTGTGTGTGTGTGTGATGGACGACAGCGTAAGTTCTGTACATATAAATATCTTTTAATAAAAACTATGTACGGTAACAGGAATTTCACTGTGGACTTTACCTAACATTTATGACTAGCACGACATAGTAACTTTTATATTTCATATATATATATATATATATATATATATATATATATATATATATATTTGTGTACGTGTGTTTTTTGTGTGTGTAGTCATTGTTTTCTGATGGAGAAAATCCACGAAAGATATCATTAGCGTCCTATGACAGCAGAATAAAAGAAAGGATGAAAGAAACAGCCGGCAGAAGGTCTTTACAGTATAAAAATGAAGAGATAACCTCATCTTGACATCAATAATGCAATGACTGTCATTATTTTCAGAGGCAGGGCGATTATCAGACGTCACTTGGATCTCTGTTATTTCCATCTGATTATGATCTTTCGTCGTGAAATACAAAAGCAAAAAGGAATATCTCACTAATAAAGTGTGATGAATTGCTAACAAAAAAGATTCTGTTTGGAATTAACATTTCAATAATGGAAAGGTTTCCCTTACAGATTCATAGATGAGAAGTCTATTCAAGAAAGAAAATTTGACCCTGATACTTCCGGTGCCTGCGTTGATTAAAATACAAACTTCATTCGGATCATATTATGAAGCTATCCAGAAAGACTACAAAATTCGTAGAATTATATCTTCACGAAAACTATCTCGAGACACAATTCGTAGAATTATATCTTCACACAAAAACATCTCCGCGCATGCGCACGTTACTCTCATCCGAGACCAAACATACAACGACTGTTTTCTCACCCAGCGTGACTCCAGGGTTGATCTTCGATTCCAAATCGGGGAACCGGAGGTCCGATGGCCTAATCAAAGGCCTAAAGCTGAGCAAATAGTCACGACTTAGCATTAGGTGATGCGTACCGTCACGCAAGGCTTAGTCTCATTTTATTAATTCATCATGAAAACTCACGTCTTTCAGACCCATGAACTTAAACAGGGACGTGTTCATGAAGTCACTGCTATTTTCTTTCTATATTCTTGGATGAATGCAGATATATAAGTTGATTTTCTTCCACAGTTTACGTCAGTTGAGTTTAGTTTCATCCGCAGCTAATTTTATCAAGCTTAACACAAGCGGTTTTTAAAAGTGCTCTTATTTCATTTGAAGAAATCTATTCTCAGATAAAGATCATTGTGGAGGGTAGTTCGATTAATTTACTTAAAAATGTACCTTTACTTTATATCTCTTTTTCTAATGCCCCCAAGGAGAGAACCAACATTTCTGTATCAATTTAATAAAACTATCTTATGTAAAAAACTAAATCGAATAATGGATTTCGCTTCCGAATTTTCAAATGTTCACAATTTAAGGTATGACTGCCAACACAATTCCCAGATGTATTCGGTGTATGAAAAATGTATTACTAAGGAAACTTTTCATGTTACTCATCAGTATAAAGAGTACAGTTAAGTATGAAGAATACAGTTCAGTTCTGAAACCAGGAATTACAAATGAGGGCGGATTCATTTGCCTTCGTATACAAGTGTAATGTGTATTTTAAAAAACAAGCTGGATAGAAGACCGAATCCATTTAAACCTTTTTCCGTGACGTGATTGTGTAATTAGTGTAAATCATAATTAGACAGGACTAATCACTGACATTAGAAAATCGACCTACGTAATTGATCGCATCAGTTCTTTATAATCGGGTGAAATTCCCATCGTTGGAACGGACATTTGGCCTGTTATTAATGACGCCATCCGGAATTGCCACTAATCTTCTCGTTAAATGCGACTCCATAAAATGCAAAGCAATAATCCCGCTGAAGTGACAAATGGCCGGAGGAGAAATATTTCCGGTCGGGCATTTGCATCCATACCGACGCCATTTGTGTCGACGTTTATGGAGATAATTGTGATCGATGCCCGGAGTCGAGCCTGTCGAGGTCTGGTGAATCTGTTCGATGCCCGGTTGTAGGTTTGTAATGACCGCTGCTGATAATGATATTATTATTATAATTATTATCATTATCATGCTATCCCGACACCGGCCTTTAGTTCTCGGTTCAATCTAGACTTAACATCTTTTCTTTGAATGACCTGTCATATATTTTCATGGTCGTCTAAACTGAAAATATAATATACTCCATCTTTTATGATGGACGATCCTGAAGCCTTACTGACATACCATCCCTTTTCTTATTTCTCTTATTTGCTTTTTTTGTAAAGACAGTTGCCAAGGCAATAAATTATGATTCCTATACCTTATTCCAGGGAATGCCCTATTTTGCTTAAAACAAAACATCCATCCCCTTCCGTTAACACACTCGGAGAGGAATTTCAGACTTGGTCAAATGTTGGATCCAGGAAGCCAGAACCTTCAAAGAGGCCGAAAGTGGAAAAGCGAGTTCACCTTCAGTGCGGCAAGGTCACACCCTCTGACCTGGGTTACCCAATCAGGGCATGCCCGATCATAAGTCAGACCAAGGACCAACGGCTTGTGGATTACAACAAGAGTAACAACCTTCGGTGCGTGTGCCAGCTTTCAAAAGCACTTTTATAACTCAATTACGGCCAAGCCAAACTTCACCAGGCCACAACTGTCGCCATCAAAGGAGATTCTGTTGCAAGTGTGCCAGCCCATCTATCCCTTAATTGCCGGTTCCGAAGACCACGGAGTGTATAAGGAATCACGCACAAGGGAAGGACGAAAAATTTGATTATTGAAGCAGAGAGAAATAAAGAAAATCCGTAGACGTGTAGTATAAATCTGTAACCACGTAAATAATATGTTACTTGGTATTTCTAATCTATGCCAGTATCAAGACATTTACCTCCTCATTGGGTTAGGCATAATCACGGTCCAGATAGAACTGTATCTAGACCGTGGGCATAATCTAGAAAATCAGCTCGAAATTCGGCTTATCCTGATCAGCGTGATGACTTCAATCTGAGTTTAGTCATTATAATAGCAGTAATATAGTATTTAAATCTGATCATATACACTGTTTTCTCTCAGAACTATGTTATGACGAGTATTACGCTTATATCAGAATAACGTATGGTAAAATACAGAACAAGCGCGCGCATACACACACATACCTGTGATGCCTAGAGCCACGGTCTAGGTATAGTCTAGGGCTAGACCGTGCCTGGAGCAGCCGAGAAACAAGGGGGTTTGTATCCTGTATACGTGATCATTCCTATAGTTATCCACCCTCTCCATTTATAGAAAATGCCGTTCCAGCAACGTCACCCTTTCGTTTCTAAGATCACTGTTGGCTGCGATAAGTAACAGATGTCAACAGCATCTGGTGCTCAGCGATGGTCACCTAGAGTTATAAGGAAAAACGATATTTAATTAGATGGTCAAAAGAGTATCGGTTTACAAAACATGTCAATGCCGTCAGCACGTGCACAAATGCTCGAGTATACCTAGACCGCGCACAAATGTCTACTTGAATATTCTGTGTGTGTTACCTTTTCTCAGTACCTAAAGGAAACTACAAAATTCTTTACTCAACTGCAAGAAAAGAAGAAACAAAGATAAATAGACCTGTGGCTGGAAGGGTAATGACCACGGTCAGACACAGAGCGGCCCAATTATTTATCCCTCTTCTGCGAATCTCGACATCCCTGTAGACCAGGTTCGACATTCTTTACCTATACCGGTGATATCCAAAACATATCTCTCTCTCGCTCTCTCTCTCTCTCTCTCTCTCTCTCTCTCTCTCTCTCTCTCTCTCTCTCTATATATAATATATATATATATATATATATATATATATATATATATATATATATATAGATATATATATATAATATATATATATATATATTATTATATATAATATAATAGATAATATATATATATAATATATATAATATATATAATATAATATATATATTTATATATATATATATATATATAATATATTATATATATAATATAATAATATATATATATAATATATATATATATATATATATATATATATATATATATATATATATCGAGCTACAATGTCCTTTAATATCTAATTCACTCTACCTCGGAAATTATAATTTTCATATATGCTTAACCGAAGGGGAATTTTTTTCTCGATAATAGACTTGCCTGGACCGGGGCGCGAACCCATGGATCCTTTCAAATCCAGGAACGTCAGTGAAGCTTTTACCTACTACAACACCGGTTAAGCATACATGAAAATATATTAATTCCGAGGTAGAGCGGATTAGATATTAAAGGACATTGTAGCTCGATATATGTATATGAATCACGGAAATGTGATATGACTTTTATATATATATATATATATATATATATATATATATATATATAGATATATATATATATATATATATCGACACTAAGATCCGTCACCTGCAGTTAACTGCTGTGTGTTCCGCAACAATATATCAATACACGCAAGGTTTCAGTGGTAGCTGTGAAAAGTTAATTTTGTCTATATGCTATTTGAATTGTCAGTTTCATTTTTCCTATTCAATTCTACAATCCATGCCTCAGCTAATGTAGATATCACTAAATCAAGTAAGCCGACTTAATCGTAAGACTTCTTTTTTATCTTAGAGCATCACTTTTGCATTAAGATCGACTGTCATGATCATGATCTTAAAAAATATACCATTTTTTTCAGTAATAATTTTACTTTGGTGAGCTTACTTATTCAAAGCACAAGGCACAATGCTTAGAACTAGGAAATTTTCTAGAAGGTATGATTAAGACATATACAATCAGAAAGCTGTTAAGCTGTCGGGAAAACACAGCAGCTTAAAGTTTACTGGGGCGCTGCAAGAAAAAGAGGACGTTACAATGTGTAGTCGAGGGCCGCCATGAATATGAAAAGGAATCTATAAACACAGAGAATAACATAAAGTACAGTAATAACTTTGTAGTAGAGAAGGTGAACTCTTAGTTAGAGATATCCTCAAATGAATTCCGAATCAGAACAATTATAAGCCATGAAGGGTCAAGAGTAACGGCAAATACCCTAACATCCTAAGAGAGACATTTGGAAAGAAACAAATGTGACACTGCTTCATAATTTCATTGGGAAAGGTGATACCTTACTACTAAATTTCTCTATTACTTGATTGGTTTGCTTTGCAACAGTTCATTTTTCAGTTCTGACCTTAAGTTGACTTGCGACGTAGGGGCAGTGAGAACATTAACTTTCTGATATATCGCGAAAGAATTAAACTACAAAGGAGATCAAGGTAGTCTACACATTATCTTTAGATACGTTTAGGTTTATTTTAAAGACCATCCATCGATGCTCTCAAGAGATTTTAAACATGACTAGAAACTTCAGGAATTCTTATACCTATTTGAGTTGCTGAACGAAACGAAATTTAAATCATAAGACGAGTTTTCTATAGCCGAGAGAAATTTTGCTTGCGTAAGTTACCGATGAGTCTAACAAATTTGCACTGCAATATTTAGGTGCTAATTTCCCAATATTTTATTGCTTGTAGTGATAGAGGTAGTCGAAAATAAGGAATCGTCAAGAAAACATCTTCCCATGATATACGCATAAGCAAAAAAATAAGTATCTTGAACATATTGAAGAAACTTGACATGATAAGGGAAAGCACTTACAGTCCTATAAACGAACGATGATGAAATTTAGACTATAAATCCAAGCATTTGAACCCTTCCACTCATCCGGCGTTTAAGACAGTGAACAAAGTGATTTGCAACGCCTGGAAAGAAAGATAAAGGAATCCAGAAAGTAAATGAAGTACAGGACCTAAAGATGAAACTGGGAGAAAAATACTTTCGGATAATAATGTCCCGGCACACCAAAGCAGCAAATTAAATTTTTAAGGATATTCCGAGCTTAGTAAATGGAAATGGCAACGTATTATTATCTCCGGTGGAAATACTCTTCTAATCTGACTGTCAGTCATTAAAATCTTTTTGTCAAATATTCGGCTTTTGGAAGGATAAAAACATTCATACTTCGATATAGTGAAAGAAGTATTTGGGTTAAGGTACAAAGAGATTCTAAATCGGCACAATGTTCCTGTTGCAATATAAAACAACTAGACACTTTGGTTTATTAAAAATGGATAACTTTTTCATACGAAATCTGGGATTTATTTATATGGAACCTGAGAATTGGGAATTGGAGAGGATTTTTATTTCAAATCCTTTACTCTGGTCAAAGCAACTTATTTTTGCCATTCAATAAATGTATTATATAGGCTCTGTGGCAAAAAAATTTCACTTTCAACTTATGAAAAAACAGTTTTGTTGTACCTGTATTAATTCTGCGTGCATTTTCGGCTCGAAAGCAAATGAAAATAATTCAGTACAAACTTTCTGTCTTCCACTATTCTTGACGTTTAATCCATTACAACTGCCAAAGATTGCACATGACAGACAACTTGCAAAGCAACTCTTGTAATGACATATGATATAACATCAGTAGCAACAACAGGAACATCATTAACATGAAAATGCCAAAACTGAATACCTAAACCAGGCTGACTGAGCCTTAATAACAAAGGTTTGTTTCCCTTATTGTAATGGTAAAGTCTCAAATTCAACTTTCAATTCATACTTATTAATAACCAAACATTTTATAGGATACGTTTTTAAATCAGTGCTACTGACACCCTTGAATGGGATCAGGCTGCTTCTTACGAATAGATCTTAAGGGATTCATAAGACTTGTTTTATATTTTTATTACTTCTCGATATCTTGTAATCAATCACTCGCCAGTATATTCATTTTAATTCCAATTTCATTAATTTAGTTATAACTTAATTTGCTTTCAGGGAAATTATTTTTGTTCTAGGTTCTATAACAAGACGAGGAAAAAATGCACGGATCACTGATATAGGTATACAAAGAAAGGCATCGTCAAAAGTGTCATTTTTGGAAAGATTATATTATGCCATACCCATCTCAGCCTGAGTGTAGTAATGTATCACAGGTTTTACAATAAAAAACAAAATTATCCGCAAGGACTGCACAGTTCCATCAGAGGAGGAGAAATCTAAAGGGAACTCATTTTAGGCGATGGCCGACATATTTCCCTGAGGAGAATGGAAAGAATTTAAATGTACAAGAATCAGACCAAATAAGAGCTCAAAGCGACAACAACCGACTCTTCAATTTCATCTTCAATTCAAGTTGCAAGAAGTTCCTGAACCCAAGCTGCCTGGGTGACAGGGTTCCTTTAATGCACAAAGAAGATCTCGTTTTCATCAGAGAAAGTGATACGAAGAGAAAAAGAGATGACGTCACAGTGATTGGAAAAGCAGGAGACTCTTGACTGGAAGAAGCGTCTGGGTCTCCGGTTGGAAAGAAAAGATTTAAAATAGAGATGGCAATGAATACTATATGCTTGTTTGTATGGTGGTTTTACGTTGCAGCATGGAACCTGTGGTTATTCAGCAATGGGACCAACGGCTTTGCTTGACTCCGAACCACGTCGAGAGTGAAACTTCAACTTCTAACACCAGAATTACACATCTCTGACCCCCTCAATGGAATGTCCGAGAATTGAACTCGCGGCCACCGAGGTGGCAGGCCAAGACCAAGCCGACCACGCCACCGAGGCGCTCGTAGAATGAATACTACTTGCTTCATATGGTGACTAATTTCATTCGCTCACTCTACCCACCCACCAACCCTCCCCAACCCCCCAAAAAATTAAATAAATACATAAAATATAAAATAAAAGTAGCTTCTCATAAATTCATGGCTGAGGTTTCCAACACCTTATAATAATTTTGAGTTAGAAATATCGGAGGTAGTGAAACGTCATCTTTTTCTTATTTTAATTAACATACGATTTTTTAAGACTCGTCAAACTATAATAGTGAGATCTGGAAATCTAAAAATATATAGAAGCAGGTTACGTAACGATTCACATAAATAGCAAAGGGCTGTCCTAAGTGAAACATCAGTTTCGCCAACTTTGGGCAGTAAAGGAAGAAATATTTACCTCGAGTAAAATTAGGCCCTATTAATTGCATATGCAAATCAAACGAACCCTCAAGAGCCAATATAGTCGTTAATTTTCTACTTAACTGAATCAAGTATATCTCTTTGTCCTCAGCCACGTTGTAAACTTCGACGCAAATTAGGTTGCAATAAAAAAAATTATAATTTATCTTTAAATCATGAAAGCTTCGCTCACCTTTCGGGGTTTCAATGCTCCTGAAAAAACAAGAAGCAAGCAGCTGGAAAAGGCACTTGTTCTGAAAATTCCAAACAAAAACCAGTTAAAAAAAAAAAAAAAAAAAAAAAAAAAAGCCACCACGCGTGTCTTCGTGACAATGGAAGACATTTACCGAACAGAAGATGAGCTGGACGTTAAGTGAAAAGTTGAAAGAGCAGACTTATGTGCCTTTAGGAATAAGTGAAAAAAACAAGGCCGTCGTTAAATAGAGCGGACTTGAGGCTACTGGACTTTCTCATAACGAAGGAATATCTCTTCGAACTTCCACAATGTTTCTTTGTCTCTGCCACTCTTTCCTTCTTAGACGGTTACTTCAGTAATATCCAAGGGATGTTTATGTCCTAGTTGGTAGTAAAATCGATATTACAGGGTAATCATGGGCAATAAAGTCAGTACAGATAACAAGAGTGAAAGCAGTCATGATGATACTAAGAATTTGTTATGAAATATGAGCCATTCCCAATACATTCAAGTATTTTTTATATGAATTTAAATTTCTTTCATCAATCTCGCGTGGTATTTTCTCATTTACTGCTATCATTGAAAGAAATGTACAATAAACACACAAAATCAATCATGCCTACCATGTTAACAATTTCAACTACATAATTCAGTTACAGAGCACAAAATTTGATAACAAATGTAATTCATTTCATCAATTTCTTATCGGCGTTTAACGTCATACGTGGCTTACGGTTGGTTTATAATATAGAATACATGCTATAATCTGTGCTTAACAAAAAAAATTATATATTACGGAAATCATTATTCGTATAGCTTCATACAAGAGGAATTCTAATGTTTACCTAGTATGCCATCTCCTTACTACATAAAAAAAAAGAAGTTAATATTCGTCGCTCGTAAAGTTATTGAAACTTGCATTTACTCCAGACACCTTTATCACACCCTTGTTGAAAGTTTCAGGTGGACTTGTTATCCCACTGATTAGAGAGAAGGATTGCGATAATTATGTATATCTAAAATCAATCTGCCATCATCCCCCAACCCACCCCAACGTTCAAAATGCGCACAATGGACAATATCTAGCATTTGATTGTGTGTGAAATTGCGCCATTGTATGCATTTAATGTCTTCTTCATTGTCCAATTTCAAAAAGATCAATACAATTTAACTAGGAATAAAAGCAGAGTGAATTAACAAAGGAGAAAAGTTATCTTTTATCCCATCCCAAAACAATCGTAAACTGAATAACAATGAAAATCTGTCTTTCAAAAGATGTTAATTACATTGACCGAGCAAGGACGATATTCAAGATGAAATTAATGTTTGGATACAATACAATTCATAAAATTGTTAAAGATTGTTCAAGAGCGGCAGAGGCAAGCATGGGCACCTGCATATGGGGGCAAGAGCGGGCATTTGCCCCCCCTGAAATCCTGGAAAAAATAATATATATAATATATATATATATATATATATATATATATATATATATATATATATATATATATATATATATATATATGACAATTAGGACATATAACTACATCACTTTGTTTTCCTTTCATATTACAAATTTATTCTTTCAGTTTAAGTAAAATTAAGTATTATTATGTATCGTATAATATTTGTATACAGTATATAACTGCGTTGTTCTTTCCTGAAATATTTGAATTCAGCTGAAACACTATATGGAGCTATTTACAAAATCACTGTATCGTTCTATTTTTTTTAATCGTATCTTGCTTCACTGAAATTATTGGCATCACAGTTCCGCTGCATATATATAATATACATATATCTATATATATATATATATATATATATATATATATGTTTATTTATTTATTTGTCCCCTCTTGGAAAATATGCTGCGGCCTCCCATGATGCTTTATAACACAATCAGTCGCATAGTCTCTCCAGAGTAGCTATCCCTGGTTAACAGTGAAGGCAACGTCTTGCTGGGATATCCGGGCAAAATCACTAGGCTACCTACCACACCACTTATACGAAAAACTGTACCTGTAGTACATTTTTCTATTTTATTTTTATTTTTCTGGTTTCCTTGTATTTTGACTGAGATATGCAGTAAGATTAAAGGATCTTATTATTTAATTAACTGAATATGCCTTGCTGCGTGCTTTAAATAGTTCGAGACACCAATAAAATTTTATATACCTTTAATGAGCACAGCTACCTTGAGTGCTAGTTACGCGTTTTATCGCCGCCGCCGCTTAAAACCAGTTTACCTGGGCGAGGGTTATCCAAGACTGGACAGATTCCTTCCACTCTTCACGGCGAGTACAAGTCACTAATTTTCATATAATTTAACGTGAACATTACTTCAGTATTGCATTAAGTTCATGTAAGACTTCACATTATCATCCCTGCTTTCGTAATTACTGATGGGCGGGACATGAGATCTGCTGCTTACGTCCAAGGAAACTGCCAATCAAAGATGGTATCAATTTGGTGACCGTTGGATGGATTATTGCACCTGAATGGATTACGCACTTGAATGGATTACTCAACTGAACAAAACTGCCCAAGGCATTCTTTGGGGTAGGCCTCGTTCCGTTTGGCACACAGAACAAGACTTTAAAGTTGCCCTATTATTTTAGTGCGCCTTCATCAAACCGTTAAAAATAAACTCGATTCCTTAACTCATAAGCCAGTTAATTTTTTACACTTGCGAGATCCTTTAATTAACTGTGATATTAAATTAATGAAAACCGTAACTTTTGTTTTGTCACAGATGTT
>NC_087201.1:126306268-126313845 GCF_015104395.2 Macrobrachium nipponense
GGTACCTACTCTGTCAGTCTAGACTAGATAAAGGCTTACAGGTAGGCTAAAAGTCAGAGTTGCAATAAAAGTTTTTCAAATCTCTTGATTATTATAAAGTTAAAATTTACCAGCCCAATGAGTCTAAGCTCTTGAACTACAATTCTTGCGGTTAAGCGGGTTTCTGTTCTAAACATAGGCCTATTACTAGATAAGTGTGCACGTAATGAAAAAAAAGTTAACTGTTAACATGTAATGAAGTAAAATTATAAGTTATTCTTTCAAGTCTTGGAAGAGACTAGCTATATATACCGAAGGCAGTGGAGAAACTACAAACCATCGACAAGAACTGTAAAACCACAGATTTTGATGTACCAACAGTTACTTTGCTGGTTCCTTTAAAAAATGGCGATGTATCAACATAACTCCTGATACAGAATAATAAAGAAGATTTAAAAAATGGCGATGTATCAACATAACTCCTGATACAGAATAATAAACAAGATTTCTCTAATCGGATTTTAACGATATTATCACATAACTTACGAAAGTGCAATCCTGGCCATCAAGTGTTGAAACCTTTACTTTCGTAAGGAACACGAGTAAAATCCTATTTAGTAGAGTGCACATAGTTGGCGTGCTCAATCCGGTCATTTTATGAGGACCGTCGGTCGTCCTACGAGACCTAGGGCTGTACAACTCATCTCCACTTACGAAGTAGTTCGATTTCGTTATGTTCAATAAAGATTCATTCACTATATGCTCTGCTTTATACATTTAGTGGTTTTCTTATTGATTGTCGCCCTTTCCCTTTTCTTTTACTGGCTTTATTTATATCATATTATTGAAAATTATACCTTTTACTCATTCGTCCTATCCATTTGTTGTTCCGCTGTCTCACCTTTCAATAGGTTGATCAATGTGTTTTTCATTAATAATTATTGTGATAATGGTGTGCTCGTATTGATCATTTTATTTTGCAGACGCATTGGTAATGAGTAGGATTTTCCAATACAAGGGTTAAATATATTACTCGCTAAGCGTTGTAAATTGCATTACACATTAGGTCAAAGTCTATAGATATAACCCTGATTAGGGTGAAGTGTGACTGTGACAATTGTCGTGCCGACTGCCGAGTCCGGAGACATGATGAGTCCGGAGACATGATGAGAGAAGTGTCGGGTTCGGCAACGTCCAGAGAAGCGTTCATTATGTGTAATCGAGGAGTTTATTTTTGAGAACGGCCGTTGAATGGCGGTACTTTGTTTGCTACGTTTAATTTGGAATTATAAAGTGATTAGATTGCAAAATTTTGGTAAGACAATAGGCTCTTTAACCTAGAAAGCAGCATAGCTTCGTTGAATGAGACTTCCGCAAAGGAGATACTATTATTATAGTTATGTATTTATTTATACTACATCGGCCTGTTTCATTAATTATTTAGTTTCAATTTTGTATCGAAGCGTTCATTGATTGGTACATGAAGTGAGAGGGCAAGATGGTGAATTGGAACATAAATAGGTTAGTGAACCGCCCCACCCAAGGAGCAGGACCTTATTTATTCGATTTTATTTCATTTGTGATGATCTAGCCAGGCGTCAGAATTACCGGATTGCTAGAAGGATTACGATAGTATTTCAAATAATAGATGTTTTCACATAGCCTACCTAACAGTTTGAACCAGTTGGCATATATATTTAATTTTGTGGACTCAGGACTGACGGTATGGAAATGGAATGTTTATGAAGAGAGGTCAAGAGCAAAGTTTCCCCTTTGGACGAGAAGGAAACTTTTCGGCCACTTGGCCAGAACCTTGGTCATTTAATTTTATTTAGGTATGCACAAGAGTTGAACAACAGAGTTTCACCAGTTTTGATACGAAGCAGTCTCCCTATAGATATAAATCGTGCAGTCATATCGTTTTCCTCAAATTGAAGGTAAGTCATTCCTATAGGCTGAGGAAGGGCGCAGTTGTTTAGGTTAAGTCAGGTTGCCTACCAGCAAGATACAATTGCGTGTGAAGCTTTAGGTTAGGTTAATTTAGGGAGAGGAAGATGGTTAAAAGGATATGAACTGTAACTTTGTTTATGATTTAGGTACATTGCATACCTATACTACATAGGTATAACTTGAAGTGGTAAACTGGGATTTTTAGTATGAAAAAAATCAAAAAGGATTTGAAGAAATGTGGGAATGGTTATCACATGAACATAAACCACTATTAACCTCAGCATATCCAAGGTTTTGGGCCCTACTTGACCAGGGTGATTTTGCCTCACCTGGCAATATATATATATATATATATATATATATATATATATATATATATATATATATATATATATATATACAGTGGTACCTCGAGATACGAAAAGGCTCAGCTTACGAAAAACTTGAGATACGAAAGCTAATACGAAAAATTTTATGGCTGTTCATACGAAAATTGCTCAAGATACGAAAGGATGTTGCTGTAAGATTCGCCCGGACCTACCGATAACAATTTGAAACAAGTGCGCCGCCACTGAGTAGACTCGGCACCATCCTCCTGCTCTCCCATTGGTTCCTGATGCTAGTCACTGCCATGAGATCCTTCTCTCTTATTGGTCAGCATCCCTCCCATCATGCATCTATGTAGCAGCGTGGCCTCAGCCACTCGGTACCAGCATCGTTATCATACGCACGCGGTATTCGTTCGTTCTAACGATTTCGTTTATTACCGTAAATTCGTTAGTGATTTCGTTGTAGTATACTTTATCGTGTTGTGTGAGAACTTTACTTCACTCCATACTTATACGTACTACATAACATAAATTACGTACAGTATATACGTAGTCATGAGTCCCAGGAAAGTTGAAATTCACGGAAAGAAGAGGATGCTCTCTTTGGAAACGAAGATGGAAATTATCAAGAAGTATGAAGCTGGTATGCGATTGAGTGTGATCACCAAGGGAATACAACTGAAAATCCGTCGACAATATGCACCATCCTTTAAGCAGAAGGATGCTATCAAAGCAGCTACACCTTCAAGGCCATCACTATTTTGTCCAGCAAGAGGACCCACTGGCACGACGAGATGGAAAGGCTTCTTCTTGTCTGGGATAAAAGACAAAGAAATCGCTGGCGATACGATAACGGAGACGACAACCTCCCACAAGGCCAGCGCTATTTTCGGCGATTTGATTGCCCAGGCCGAAGACGACGGAGGAGAAGGGACATAAACGCCAACCCCATACTTCAAGGCTTAGCGTGGGTGATTCGAGAAATTCCGTAAACGGACTGGCATCCATTCAGTGGTGCGGCATGGGGAGGCTGCCAGCTCGGACACGAAAGCGGCCGAAGCCTTTAAAAAGAAGTCCAACGAGATGATGACCAAGGAAGGATACAGTTCTCAGCAAAGTCTTCAACTGTGATGAGACTGGCCTTTTTTTGAAAAAAAATTCCTTGTCGGACGTACATCACAGAGGAAGAGAAGAAGCTACCCGGGCATGAGCCTATGAAAGACAGGCTTATGCTCGCACTTTGTTTTGAACGCCTTCAAGGCCCACAAAGTGCTTAAGGAGAAGCTTCCACTGATGTGGAGGGCTAATGCGAAAACCTGGGTAACAAGGTTTTTTGTTCACCGAGTGGGTAAATCTGTGTTTCGGCCCGACAGTTTAGAAATTCTTGGAAGAGAAGCGACTCCCTCTGAAATGCCTGCTGGTGTTGGACATTGGTCCTGCTCACCCTCCTGGCCTCGAGGAAGGTATCCTAGCAGTTGTATTCCTTCATCAAGGTTCTTTATCTTCCGCCTAACACCACCCCTCTCCTCCAGCCCATGGACCAGCAAGTGATATCGAACTTTAAGAAGCTGTATACGAAACATCTTTCAAGAGATGTTTCGACATCACCGATACCACAAACCTCACCGTGCATCAATTTTGGAAGGACCATTTTGATGTTGTGATATGCATCCGACTCATCGACCAAGCTTGGCAGGAGGTTCGAGGCGAACCTTGAATTCCTTGTGGAGGAAACTTTGGCCTGATGCCGTACCCGCCCGAGACTTCAAGGGATTTGACATGGGCGAAGCTGGTGCTGCAGATTCAGAAACAGTTGACGATCCTGAAACTCTTTTGCAACCAGATCTTGACGAGATGGTTTGCACCTCGGCAAGTAAATGGGGCTGGTCGTCGACGAGGACGACATCAACGACCTTCTCGAGGAGCACCAAGAGGAGCTTACGATGGATGACCTGAAGGAGTTGGATGGCCATGCAACATAACGTCGTTCAAGAGGAGTTCTCTAGCAGCAGCGAGGAGGAGGAGGAGGACCCTATGACAACGGCAGAAATTAGGATGTTTCTAGCTGCTTTTCATAAAGTGCAATCATTTGTAGAAAAAAAGACACCCGAATAGGCTTACCAGGTCATATGCTTGTGCAGTTCAATATCGTTTGCCTGAGTCGTTTCAGGAACATTGTGAAAAGTAGGCAGAAGCAATCTTCCTTGGATAGTTATTTTTTTAAAGAGGCCTTTTATACTAGCAGGAGTAAGCAAAAAGGAAGAACCAAGTGATACTAAAAAACACCGAAAGTTGAAAGTGGTGATGAAGTTGAAATTTTGTAAAAAAAAAATAAATAAATAAATAAATAAATAAATGAAAAATAAAAAAAATAAAAATAAATTTTATTTTTTTTGTAAAGTAAAGTGTTACAGTTTTGTTAATGTGTTTCATAAAGTTTAGTTTATGTATGTTTCCTTACATTTATTTATGTGTTTCATAAAGTTAAGTGTACGTACGTATCTGCCGTTTGTCCTCCTCCTCTGTCGCCACTTTCGGAGATAGCCTCACTCAAAAGGTAAGCTTCCACATTTTACTACATATGTACTGTATTTCTTGTATACCATGTACACTAATACACTTTATTTACAGGTAATTACCAGTACGTATTAAGTTAGGTATTGAATGCTCCAAATTGTTGTAGTATTTCATTGTTTATAGGTCAATTTAGCTCTTATTAATGAAATTTACTGGGGTTTTTGAGGGCTTAGAACGGATTAGCCACTTTACATGTAAAATGCTGTCCAAGATACGAAAAGCTCATGATACGAAGGCCACCTCGGAACGGTTTACTTAATTTCGTATCTCGAGGTACCACCTATATATACACTTGTATAACTTACCTTAGAGGCTGCATAATGAAAATGCTAGTTTAATTTATCAGTTGTTGAAAATGTCACTGCCATGACCATGTGTTAAATCCATAATGTAACCTAAAATAGAAGAGAGCACCACTAGTTGTGCGACAGTAGCTTAAAACAATCAAAAATGAATTATCAACACTTCAATTGGCCATCATCATTAGGATATTTCAGTTTGATTATTTTCACAACTTTGCAATAATACTAATCAATACAAGTATTTTTAATGCTTGTATGCATAATCAATACAAGTATTTTTACCACTTGTATCCCGGTGACAGTAGGGTTCATGCCTGTAAGTACCACTACCACTTAGTCGTTTGCAAAGCAAACACCGCCCCCCCCCCCCCCCCCCAATCCCTTGGCCACATAGGATTGGGTGCCTTGGTTAGGTTAATATACAGTAGGGGATGATGTATCCTTGTAATTACCATTGCTATTTCCTGCTTTTCATCTTTAAACTCCTATTTCTTCTGGGTATTTTTTTGTTGATTACATGTTTGAAGTGACAAATTAAATGAAATTTGGCACAGGATTATTGGTACGGCAGCCGTATTCCTGATTGCTATAGATATTGGTACGGCAGTGAATTGCGAAGTGTCATTTCAGACTTCCTGCCGTACAAATAGTGTAGTGGGGGTACGTCAGATTCTGTCAGTGTGCCGTATTGCGCTATTGACTTGCTGTAGTACGGCAGTTTTGTTAATCATGTAGCAGTACACTGTTGCTATGAGCTATAGGTACGGCATAGAGGATCAGCAACAGTAGTAATAATAGTTGAACTTAATTGTTTCGGTGAACATGTTCACTTCAAAATGTCAAAGTGAATCACCATACTGTCATCACCAAAGCACCAAAACATTTTGACAGTAAATGAAAATATAAAAAATCACAATAATATTTGAACATACTTAGAGTTTGACTATATACATGAAAAATAAAACTAAACTAATCTATCTGTGTACTTCATATTTTCTTTGAATCTCTTCTGAACCATGTAATAATACATCAGTTTTTCCCCAAAAAAGATCAATAGACGTCTACAAAGAGTCAAACTTCCAGAAATTGTAAAGTATCCATAGGTCACAAACGATCGAATCGGCCTTGAAAAGAGCTCCGAAGAGTAGATTCAAAGAAGACTTTATGTACACAGAAATAGTGCTCTGCTGTATTCATGGTAGTCAGGAAAACTACCAAGTTGATCCTGTGGTAAACGACCTAATCAATCGTGAGTAATCATTCAAATCAGGTCTAAATTAACAGTGTGTTTCCCATATTGGACGCACTAAGCTTCAAATCTTCTTTGAATCTCCTCTTCGGAGCTCTTTCAGGGCCGATTCGATCGTTCGTGACCTAAGGAAATACAATTTCTGGAAGTTTGACTCTTCGTAGACGTCTATTGCCTTTTTTCAGCTTGTTGAAACCTGAAAATATCTTTTCATACAATCAACTTACCTGTCAGATATATACTTAGCTAAGACTCCGTCGTCCCAGCTAAGTATATATCTGCCAGGTAAGTATGTATGAAACTTTATTGTATCATAACAATATCAGTTTTTTCAGCAACTTTGCCGAAATAACCTATTTTGTCACCAGTGTTTTTGGTTTTTTCTGCAGTTTGGTGATGTACTCTATGCATTTTGGTAGTGCTCTAATGCTATTTTAGCTTGGCTTGTATTTTGAGACTTTTTTTGTTTTTTTTTTTTTTTCCCTTCCCCCCCCCCCCCCATTATGTGAGACACTTGCGTGTCTAGTATTAGATATTGCAGTAAAGTCTGCAAGACAAGACTCATGTTGGCGAAATGAAGACATTCCATTTTTACTTCTTGTAGAGGAAAAATTTTTTCAGTACACGTTCACGTTAATAGGGAGACATTAAATCTCATTTAGATAAACTTTATTGAGGCAAATTGAGGGAGGCAGCAGTTATGGCCAAAGCTAAAGATTCAGTTAGTCAGGGTGATTCTCCAAAGTGTGTTGATGTACCATTCCTTGAATGCTTGTGACTGCTTTTTCCATTATCTCCAGTCCTACTTTTCCAGTTACGCCAGCTTAGAAGCACATGTAGATCGTAAATTCAATCTTCTGGTTAATACCTTTCCCAGATTGGTGACTCACTGAGTCTCAATGGACAAAAATTTGTAAGTGTAAGTGCAAGTGCAGTGCGTTCAGAGGGGGTGGCTATGCATCCCACTGGTACTCATAGACCAAGGTCCCTGCTAAATTCCAAGGGAGGTCAGTGTGCTTTGCCCAAGAGAAGTTGCTTTCTTAGCCAAGCCTGTTGTCCAGAAAAAATCCCATGTCTTGGAGGATCGCCATTGGATTGGCATCCATGTAGACATACATAATTTGTTGTCTAAGAGGCGTAGTGGGAGCTTCCTCTTTGGAAGATGGTTTTGCCACCTATATGTAAGCGAGC
>NC_087201.1:126314345-126359345 GCF_015104395.2 Macrobrachium nipponense
TTTAATAGAGAATAAAAGCTGTGGAAGGTGAGCAAATTTCTAAAAATATTTTTCTCCGGTTTGGCAACAACGTATTGTCCTAAAATGTATGTTATCTAGTTATACTTACTCCTCTTTTCGGATAATTGACTCACTCATTATGCATCTAAGCCAATCTTTTCACTCATAACTTATTCATGAATGTATTATGTTTAATCCATCATTTGCTGTCGAATGAGAGAGAGAGAGCAATATTATTTTGCATTACATTTGCATGTTAATAAAATTTGAGAACACACTCTAAATGTAATGCAGATTAATCGTCTACTAATGCATCAGCATCCCAGTGTAATTATATACCGTTGGACGGAAATAGTTTGATTAATTACTACTTAATCGTAAAATTCAATCGGTCATGATTAATCTAATCGCAGATTTCGATGGAAGTCAACACCTGGGCTTCATGGTTTTACTGTCAGTCTTTAAAAAAGAATTTCCCTCCTGATTATTTGCTTATACACTCATTGTTAGTATTGTTAATACCTCTACATGTTGTCAGTTCTGTAGCATAGACTTACGAGTATATTCATCACTTCATAGCAGAAGTGTTCTTCGTTTTGTCTTAAAAAACACGTCAGTCTTTTTCAACAGTTTGAATTATAACTGTGACACTGTCATCACCTTTGCAAGCGCCTCGTTGATGCAGAAACAAAATGACAACCTTGAAGATTTATCTGGTTATTGTCTGTCTTTTTTTAGTATGATGTTTACTCTTCAAATGTAGAAAAAGGAAGTGTGAACGGTCAGCTTAACATGTTTTAGACATTTCGAACTGGAGGACCAAACTCTTCTTAAATGCTTTTTTTATTTCTCACTGGAGGACCAAATTCTTCTTAAATGTTTTTACTTAAGCTTTTACGTGACTCCATAAGCAACAAGAGCACCCAGTGAAGAGTTCAGCTCCGCGAAGGTCAGTTAACAGTGTGTATTTGTTGCTCCCTTTTCTAAGAAAGTATTGCTGGGGAGAGAGAGAGAGAGAGAGAGAGAGAGAGAGAGAGAGAGAGAGAGAGAGAGAGAGAGAGAGCCGTTCTGTTTCTCAGCCTCATAACCCCAAAAATGAATCCTATGGGATTCCCCGTTTAAAGGATCGCCCTTCGTTATCCTTTCCCTCAGTCGAGCCTGGGATTCATATAAATTCTGTTGTAATGGCCCCTGGCTTTATAATTGGTTTTGACGTGAAGTAAGCCGATCTTTATTTCACTGGTGGGCTCGAGTTCCACGTCTTTTAACCTCACATCGAAATGACCTTCATTTAAACTCCCACAGAAATGATTCCTAAAACCACCCGATGAAGCTTTCCGCTGAGCCAGGCGTAGCAGCCCAGACAAAAGCCGCTAACTTAGGAAGCCTCATATTGCAGAAAGGATATCAGCTGGATTTGTTTTCATATTCAATTAATATGTGTTGGTGGTCTCAGTCTGATCCTGATTAACGCTGAAAGCGAGGTTTTGTAATCTTATTCCGTAATCCAATTGAAATATGTTTAGATATTGCGAATTTAGCTTTATTCAGCGAAATTCTGTGAGAGAAAGCTTCAAACAGTGGTAAGCAATGGCATCTATAATTAACATTTTCGCCAAGTTTTACGGTGTGTCGCACTCGTCGCGAAAAGAAGACGAGGGTGGAAATTTACTTAGTACTTTTGCTAGGTGTAAAGTGTTTAGTGGCTCGAAACGTGTAAAGAAATTTTAATATAATAAATCAGAAATGACGAGGCATCTCTTGTACTTTTCCTCATATGGATATTTTGTTTTGTGGAGGTCCGCTTTCAAGGAAGTGTTCTGTAATGAATGATGCATATGTGCATTTGCAGATTTTGAATATCGATAAGAAAAGCTGAGAGACTTCGAAAAATTAAAGTCACACAGTAAAGTCGAAAGTCTAAATATCTCATATTTAGGCGATATATGGCAGTATAAAACAGCTTTTAATCCGGAACCAATTATTTGTTTGTTCACAAATCTTTTATGGCTTAAAACATGATATATGAAGAAAAATGGAACAGTCACGGAAATGTGGATGCCACTCCGGGGAGAAAAAGACAACAGAAGTAAGAGACTTCGACAGTTGCGGGACAATGGGCGATTCTAAGGCTCTTGTTACACAACGCCAGCGGTGTGGGAGTATCTCTTACGTTATCTGACGGGAAGTAAGTCAGGAGCATAGCATTTCGGAATCATAGAAACTGTTTTCTTTTCGTTACTGCGTTTGTTACAATCAAGTTTTTGATATGCGGTATAATGTGATCACATTGATAATAAACCTGAGATAACGAAATGATGACTAGTTCGAAGTAGTAATAAACTTCATGTGCGTTTGGAGCTTCTGTACCAGCATGGTCTATTGATTACTTTATTATATGGAAATTGGATGTGTATAGTACAACAGCGACGATGGCATTTCTCTGCAATTTCACAAAGGTTAGCTCTGCTTTAGCTAAATCAAAGCTACAGGGACTTCGTTAAATCAGAGGAAAAGTTTATTCTATTCGCATCAAGGGAGAAGTGATCTCCTAAGCGCTTAAAGGTGCGTTCTGGTTACACTTCATTGGGAACAAAAAATGGCCAGCAGTCCTCCTTTGGAAATCATAATTAATTGCGGGAATGCTTTGACCCAACACGTTCGCCTGGAAGTGAGAAAAGAACAAAAAAACTCAGTTGAATTCTTTTCTTCTCCTCATTCCCTTCCATTTTCCTAATTGTCAAGGTGAGTAATTCTTCGAGGTGAATTATAGACCTTGAGTTGATTTGATAGGTCTAATTCCAATACTCGCGCTCTTTCTTTTTCGACGTCGGCAAGAAGGTGTTACTAAGAGGTTTCCAGCCTCGTGATTGAGTTTTGCTAAGAGGTCGAGACTAACGGGAGGAAGATGGCGAGATGGGTGCAAGAATGGGAATGAGAAGCTAGAGATGGCTTTTGGAGGGAGGAGAATGGAGTCGAAAGCTTTCGGCCGGGCGAAGTGGGGTCGCGAGAAAGGCCCAAATGCGGCTTCCAGACGACTCGAAACCAATCTTGGTAATAGCGGGCAGGATATCTCGAGGGAATTTAACACCTCATCGAAGACGTAGCCACGACGGACAGAGAGCTCATTCTTTGCTCGATGTCTCCAAATGATCTTGTTCAGGTGCCGGAGACTCACACTTTGGAGGTGTTAACTTACGCCGAGCTGACTGAATGTGCGGGATGTGCGCGAACTGGATCCCATTTCGCGCGCATTCCAGTGCAACTCCCGAGTCTGACTGCTTGATTTCAATTTAGAATACACATTTCTGGTTTTAATATAAGAAGAAAACTTCTGACAGAGCTGTCTCCTATTTCCTTCCGTCTGTATGCTTTGGACTTGTGTGGTGGCTTTTATACGTATTCCCGTCTCCAAATCAACATAGAAAGAGCTCACGAACGCTTGATTATCGTTACTTACTGATTTGCGGTAATCATGTAGACCCCTCATTACTGTCTTCAGCAGATGACAAGGTCAAGAATACTTTTATTATAGTTTTTGGAGAATTTGGAGAGATGCTGTGAAAAATTGAAAACAAAGATGAAAATGTACCTAATCCTTAGATCTCTTGGCCACTGAATTTTATTATAATTTCAGATAATCAGACTATTGATGTGAAGCTCAGAGGAGTAAGATTTAAGAGTAACCTTGACGCGTGCAGACCTGGAAGATTGATGACCTCAGTATTCAAGGTCGTAAGTAATTATGTTTTGTTGTTTTGCTGTTTTGTTGTATTGCTCTGTAGACAATTCTATTCCCTGAATGTTGAGAACCAAAAGGTTAATTTGAGGACTTGGCGTCTGGTTAGCAATTTTATTGGTACTTGTTAATTTAACCCCCACGCTATGTGTACATTTAATTTTTAGTTTTATTCTATCGAAGATAATTCTGAAGTCTTGTACAGCGACAGAACTTTCAATACTTTTCAACATTGTAATTATAGTAAAACTCATCTAGATAAGTGGCGTGACGAATTTTATAATCTGAGGTTACAAGATCAATATCTTGCTCTTGAATGATTCTTGAGGAGCATAAAAACGGATGGCCGGAAGGCATAAAAAGTTCTAGTTGCACGCAAGCAAGCGTTCACGTCCGGCGCCGTTTTCCCGCTAAAAAGATTTATTGTAATCGAAAGTGTCAATTGTGTGAATTTCGCGCCTCTTAAACGCCTCTTACGGCCGATATCATAGTTCTCAAAAGCTATACATAAACCGTCTCAGCAGTTTCCATCGTTGTTCTTATACATTATGAGCTACATAATTTACTGTAAGTAAATCAGTTTTGAGAAAAAACACCTTCGGCAGAGTTTAGGTCGTTTCCACAATAAGCTAGATCCTTGCCATTGGGCGCTAAAAGGAAGCACATATCCAGGATTATATCTTATCCATTGTAAATTATAGTTGGATCAGATTTACTCAAATTTCATTTTCTAGTAAGTGGGTTTTCCTTGAAGCAGCTAAAATCTGCAAAGCTAGAATTATAACCAATGCAAATTTGGGTCGAAATGGAGTGAAACTATACCTTAAAATGCCTTGTCATCTGTGGTAACATGAAGCGAGATGGTGTGTGCCACTTTCTGATTATCTGATTAATATATACAAAAATGAGGTTTTACAATAACGTAGACTAAAATGAATGTGCATACTCTTCTCTCACTAAAAAAACAAACTCCCTACAAAGCAGTGTCCGAAAATGGGAAAGTTTGAAGAGTCGAAGCGCCAAAGTTTAGCTATGAATGAATATATTTGGGGAAAACAGATCCCCGCTAATACATACACGTCACAGGAATCGATTATATAATTCGTCATAAAAGCCGGGACCGAGCGTTACCGATTTCATAGGATGAAGTAAACTCTACGGTAAACACACATACTATTTCACTCGAGACATCAATTGGCTCCGAGTGACACTTTTATATAAAGTTATAGGTCACCTTTGGTTTCATTTTCTCTTTTCGATAAACACCGGAGTTTCCGTTTTCGGAAAAAAAAAATTCTTTTTATACCAGGGAAGTTACAAGCAAGTCTTGTATGTTTGCGAAATAACGGATAACACTCAAAATTTATAAAAATGGGACAGGAAAGTGTAAAATGTTCCGTGAGAATAACAAAATTAAAAATACTACTGTGTATACGCGTTGAAGTAATAAGGAACCGTTTTACCTAATACGCAGTCTTCATTGCCGTTAACAACTATATATATATATATATATATATATATATATATATATATATATATATAAATATATATATATATATATATATATATATATATTATATATAGTATATATATATATATATATATATTGTTACGAAGTGCCAAGTATCTGGTTACCATTCATCAACTGTTACCTCACAAAAGCCAGACACCTGAACCCTCATCACAGGTATTAAACGACTGAATACTCTAAAGCCAACAATGATCCCTTAACAACTTACCAGTATTGCAGAAAATCAGACTAAGTTCATCAAAACAGGTGTGAGGTAATCTTGTAAGTAATTAAATTAATCAAAGGGCATCACTCCATCAACAACTTTAAAAGTCTAAGTATTTCCCTGATTTCAGAAGTCTAAGTACTTCCCTGGTTCTAAGTCACTTCAAGTAAATTGAAGGAAAGCAGATCAATTACCACTCTATGTTTCTACCTAACATAAATATAATCATAATTAAATGCAAATATACTGGTGTAAAATAAAGAAAATACTTAGAAAATTTTAAATACAAAAATTTATTATTAAACTCAAAATTTATAAGTGAAATTCACAATATCAGGGAAAATTACTGTTACTTGAAAACAAAGTAAAGTTTAATTAATTCTTGAATCAATTAAGTAAAATTAAATCAAAATTAATTTATCATAAAATTCAAGAAAATTAATTCAATTGAAATTCAAAAGTGTTAGGCAATAATTGAAAATTAGAAATTAATTCACAAGTGCTAAACAACAATAAAACTTGAAAAGAATTCTATAAGTAAATGCAAATTAATTCACAAGTGTTAGATTTAATTAAATGTGCAATGATTAAGCAATGAAAATAACTAAGTCAATTAAATTGTGAATGTAAAGGAAAATGCAGAAAAATGTGGACAGTATCAAAATAAAAAGGCACACTTCAACAAGAAAATAAAAAATGCATAAAATGAATCAAACACAAAACACAAAAATTTGCAATGTGTAAAAGTGTAAATCTTTTCACTCAAACATTGCAACGATCAGTTTTTACCAAACCACTGTTACTATCAGTTATTAGTTAACCACTGTTCCTATCCGTTATTAGTTGCAACTAATAAAAATATAACACACTTTACCTTTTTGGTATACCAACTTCTTTCTTTGCTGCAGTCTTGTTTTACACTTTCACAAAAACCAGGCGCCGTTACAACAACAATGTTTGTTCAGATTCCACAAAAAACACTATTTAACACTAAATAAACTCTAAGAAATATCAAATATGAAATTCTCAAGTTATGAGTGACCAATTTATGTTACGTTAATATAATCTCAAGGATGGAGAGAGAGAGAGAGAGAGAGAGAGAGAGAGAGAGAGAGAGAGAGAGAGATGTTAGCGCCTCGAGTAGCTAAGATCTAATGAAATTCTTCTCCCTTGCGGAAACTGGACAGGGGAGACGACACAAAACGTTTTGGCACAATTCTTTCTAGAAGCTTCAAAATCTTACGCAATTTTATATACAAAATGTGCAATCTGCACGTGGCACTTGGCAAAGACATACACGTATGAGACGATTCTGTTAAAAAAAGACATGTACTCGACTCAGTCGACTGAAGCAGAAGTCCCTTATCTTACTTGATGACAGATTCTCAAAACACAAATGAAGTCTCGAGCTCGCTTATCAAACGTGTTGACAGATTAGGAAAGCAAACGGAGATCTCACAGTTCCTCTAATCTCACAGTGCTGACATAATAGGGAAACAATCGTAGTTCCGAATGGACAAAGAAAATCTCTCTCTTTCTACATTCTACGTTATATATATATTCTTTTACGTTATGTTATGCGAAATCTGAACACACATTTAAAACATCCTATCTCTAAGCTATCTAGGAATCTGAAAAAATGTTGCACAATTCTACATAACATTTTGTACAGCCACAGGGGAGATATATGCATTTTGAAAGTAGCAATATATTATATATATATATATATATATATATTATATATATATATATATATATATATATATATATATATATATATATACTCGTATACTATGCTTAAAAAAATTCACAGTAGATGTACTTGACATTATTATATAAGAGAATAGCGCAGGTGTATGATAGGCAGAAAGTCGATACCAGGCACTTTTGCTTTATTCAGGCATTGTCAAAAGGGAAAAAATCAGAGAGATAATCCAGGGTAATCCGAGATCGCGCGGTCACAAACTAAAACCATGTTCTTGCTTATATTTATCCACAAATTTCTTAATTGTGAAGGCATCGAGTTTAAACAAACCAAGACTTAAATTTAGAACACTTCCATTTTTGACTTGATGAAACAGGATTCAGTGATGCAAACACACACACATATATATATGTGTGTGTGTTTATGTATGTATTTTTAAGGTATGACATGTTTTCAGCTTTGAATATATCTTAGTGTACTATACCTTGACGAAAATTGTAGAATATACCTTAACTTTCCTCTATTTTGAAACAATTATTTTTGTATTTCATTAATTAATTTAGTCAGAATAATAACATCCCTCATTTATGGTACTAAAAGATGCTCTCTCTCTCTCTCTCTCTCTCTCTCTCTCTCTCTCTCTTCACATCAGTGTCAGTCCATTCATAAATATTCAAGTGTTATTATCTATATTACAACAACTAAGGTCCAAAAGAAGACCTTTCATGTAGCGCTAAACTTCCTCCCATTCAAAGGCGCTGCGCTCGATGTACTTGATGACGGCGTAATATTTCATGTGCGGTAAATCGCGGCTGAAAGGAAAATGAAAGGGAATTTTCATATGAATAGCTGCTATATCCATTGTCATGTACAAAATCACCCCAACGACACATTCTACGCTCAACCGTGATAAATGTTCCGAATACTTTTCCGTACGCGAAGTAGAGGTGGTAAATCACGGCAATAGAGCCATACGCAGCCTTTCGCTTCATACTGGCAATCTACCCATACATGGGATCAATATGAATAACTTCTGTCTGCCAGATGTTCCAGCTCTACTTCAAAGGCTATCCATGTAGGAGCCATTTCTTTCCTATCTTTGGTCTCCATTCGCGTCCTATTCAGTAGACATCAAACGTCCTTTTCTCGTTCGAGAGGTTTTTTTGGAGGGTATTTTTCTGAATTTCAAAAGAGATATTACTCTCTTGTCCTCTAAGTAATGATAGGCCCATATTTTTCAGTACCATTGAGTAGGATTTAATTCAGCTCCCAACTTTTATTTTGTTAGACCTGTTAAAAAATACCTCAAGTGTGGGAGCATTCAAGGTAATTACTACATAGACGTGGTAAAGTTACTATTAAGTACCGTTTAATCAGTGAAACTGATTTCCAAAAGAGCAGTCCATTGTTCTTCCCATTTGCTTGTAGATGATTTGGGTAGATTTAAGGTTTGCGGTGGACGAGTAGCATGTTTCAATAATAAAAAGAAAATGTTTTGCATGGTATATGAATAAAGCCGGAAACGCAAACTCCCATATATATATATATATTATATATATATATATATATATATATATATATATATATATATAACAGAGAGAGAGAGAGATTTGTATTATAAAACATAGTGTATATAAAAAAACAACTATACATTTATGTAATATATAGATATATATACATCAGGATAGATTATATATACATAGATATGAGAGATATACAATAAGGATAGAAACACAGAATATTAATTATAATATAATACATATATCATATATATTATAGATATAATATAGATATATACGAGGAGAGAGAGATTTCTGTATATAAAAAATATGTATATATACATATTATTTATGTCATATATATATATATATTATATATATATATATATATATATATATATATATATATACACATATATATACATACATATATATATATATATATATATATATATATATATATATAAATATATATATATATAAAAGTCTGTCTGTTTGTTTCTTTTGTCTGTCTGATTCTATATTCGTTATGCACGCCTAGACTATGAAAGCTAGGGCTACAAAACATTCACTATAGGCTCTCCCCCCAAGGAAGATTTTAGTCAAAATTCGAAATTCGAAGGTCGTTTCTAAGGGGGTCATAACCCCTCTTTTGCATACCATTCATTTTTACAACTTTCAAAGTTGCCGTCTGTGTAGAAGTGTTTCTATAGGTACAAACAGGCTCCCCACAATATGGGGGCCATAAGGTACCTTAATACCAAGGAGGGCACCCCACCCCCCTGGGAATGGTGGCCTGAGGGTTTCCCACAATATTAGGGGGAAGGAGGCCTATGACCTTTCGACTTACTGACCAGGGGAGAAGGGGGTCCTAGCCTACCCACCATGACCTTGATAGTAGGGGAGTTCAGGCCCCTTTGGGAATTAGGGCCCAATGGGTCAAAGATGGGCGTACTGATTTTCAAATTTGGTACCATGAGTCAAGATAAATGACTACAGATGCATTTAACGTCACTATTAGAGTTTAACTATAGTCTGAGTTTAATCAAGGAACGTTTATGGGGGGGCCTCACTATGAAAATCCTTCCCGAGTAACCTGTCAAGCGCCTCAGTGGCGTGGTTGGTATGGTGTTGGCATCCCACCTCGGTGGTCGCGGGTTCGATTCTCGGCCATTCCATTGAGGAGTTGGAGTTGTGTATTTCTGGTGATAGAAATTCACTCTCGACGTGGTTCGGAAGTC
This sequence comes from Macrobrachium nipponense, assembly GCF_015104395.2. Classification (NCBI taxonomy): domain Eukaryota; kingdom Metazoa; phylum Arthropoda; class Malacostraca; order Decapoda; family Palaemonidae; genus Macrobrachium; species Macrobrachium nipponense. The sequence continues at coordinate 126,324,266 of NC_087201.1, forward strand.
ACGTAAAGCCGTTGGTCCCGTTGCTGAATAACCATTGGTTCCATGCAACGTAAAAGCACCATACAAACAAACAAACAAACAAAACATATAACCTGTCGTAGCATGTATGCGCCTGCGGTCGGCCGGCGGTGCCTGACTGAGCCGGTCAGTGACCAGCAGCATTGGCTGAGGAGAGATGTACGTCCAGATCATTTAGATGTGAATGCGCATTCGATAACACGTCCAAAGGACGGGTACAGCCGCTAATATATATATAAATATATATATATATATAATTAATATATTATATATATATATATATATATGTGATATATATATATATATCTATTTATCTATGTGCATATATAATTATATAGATATATTACTATTATATATATATATATTATATCTATATATATATATATATATATATATATATATATATATAATATATATATATATATATATAGAGAGAGAGAGAGAGAGAGAGACGAGAGAGAGAGAGAGAGAGAGAGATGTCGGCATGAAAATCATTTGTTGATCGTTGGGGAAATGCCACCGGGAAGGGTATGACGTAATCGTATCTGTTTCACTGGTATCCGTAATGCTTGCTAATTGTCTGACCAAGCCTCACTAAACCCGGCTAGACTGTTGTTTACCTTTATCTTATTATGTCTGGTCACGAACTTCTTCATGCCATACCGTTTAGCAAACACATGACTGGGTTCTACTAATAAAACAGCTCTTAACATCTTTGCTCAGACTTAACAGACGAAGCAAAGAACTGATTTCGCGTTCCTTCAGTCAAAAGGTTGAAGCGATATATTTGGGAAATTTTCGTTGAAAAAGAAACAATATTTGAATGTATAAAAACATTCACTGTCTTTCCATGTATATGCAGATGCAGACAAAAGTAAGATCACAAATTGTTTAAAATGCCAACAGGTCATTCAGCATTTAGAGATAAATAAGCAACAAGAAGATTTGCGCTGTTAACAATGTCTGAAGTACAATATGGTTTGCATGGAGCCAAATCGTCATATCTTCATCGATGTTAACCCCCCAGCCCCAATTTATTTTCAGGTGTCACGCAATGAATGTTTCACTGGCAGGCATTGAATTCTTTCCCCATGTCCTCGAAAGAACTCTCAAATTTGCGCACACAGTCACACAGGGCTGACGTAACCTCTTTGCCTGACAGAACAATAACGAGAGGAATTTCACCATCGTGAGCATTGCCTTCATTTAAGCGTGAAGCCACGAAACGACTTATAAGGCATGTGCATGTATGCTCTTGTGAAAGTGGGAGACCTGAGTGTACGTGTGAGGTTAAACACTGGACAAATGTAAGGTCGAATCCAGCGTGAACCTCTGATGTGTCTAGACAGGCAGACAAAAAAAAATTCCCGGATCTGTTACGAATTAGCAGAAATGATACTTACTGAACATAAATTAATATAATTTATAGGACAATAATCCCTCTGTATTCAGACTGCTTAATACATATCCCGGAATAATCCTTTTCCCGTGAAAAAATTTATTTGTCTGAGACAAAATCGAAGTATTTCACGGGTTTAATGGGGGCATCATGTTTTTAATTAGGGAAGGGAGTCATTGCAAACATACAGATATTTCTTTTTTCTCTGATTTAGTAGATTTCTGCTGCACGAAATAAATAGAATTTAATGGAAAGCGACACTTGAATGCTACATCAAGGACATTTTTCTCGTGAAGACTGAAGAAAAGGCCGTCACAGCATATGATTTATCTGCTTGGATCGTTGTTCTTTGGTGAATCTAGATTTTGAAAGTAGAACTGACTGATATTTAAAAAACGATTATCAACCATGATGATGCTGAAACAGCTCCGATAGTTTACATACCACCCTGTTGAAGTTCGTCGAACAGGATGAATAAGCGCAAACCAAACGATCTGTACAGAGAACTTGTTTTCAGGAGAAAGGCAGTGACACTGCACCGAGAATTGCAGCAGTATAACTTAAACATTACAGAACAAGATAAACAAATATTTTGTTAACTTGCAAATCTGGCATTTGCTCCAGGATGAGCTATTACTGCTACTAAATCTCCTTTTGGTCCAGTTCGAGTTCCGTATACCCATAAAGGTGCACCGAGAATAAAGGCTTTTACCTTCAGGTTGAACTTGATGACATTGATCATGTATCTCTTGATTTGAGGAGAGAGTTCAGATGTCGATGCAGCTCTGTCCCTTTCTCAAACTGTAATAAAACCGAAAGACTGATGATGGCTTTCCTACCATCCAAATAACGTTTGTCTGAGATGTTACAAATAAACTTGTTATTTGCTGCATTTTACTACGGGCTAAAAAGTATGTATGGGATTGTGAATCACTTTACACATTAATATATGCCACATGAAAATTGACTTGTCATGTCATCCATACAGGCATCTAAAAGAACTTTTTTTTTTTTTTTTTTTTTATGTAAGTAAGGATGAGGCCGACACAAACTTTTGAGCGGAAGAAAAAGTTTCCTGGTTAGTATGATCGGTAATGCGAGTTGAAACCACTTGCGGGCAGAAACGTATTTTCTCATTTGATTGCCAGTTACGCACACACAAATATATAAATTGAATAACTGAATATTGCGTCGTTATGGCTAAAATTAGATAAGGTAAATTGTATTTCATAAAAACGTGTTGGTAGATTCTTTTGCTTTTCTGTTCTCGGTAATACATAGTCGGGCTTAACCTCAGTTGCACGATCGTGACTTGTTACAATATAGTATTGCTAAATTCCGGGAGGAAGTGAAAGTTCCGGCGATGGACGAAGCCAAGATGAAAAGAAAGGAGAAGAAATTATCTGCCGAGGTCTTGACTCTGAGTGAAGCAGGTGATATCTTCTTCCCATTCTTTTGTCTTCTCTTACTGTCTTACAAAAGTCATATCAACAAACAAAGACAAGATAAGATAAGTCGCCTTCTCGAAAGGCCGGAGAAGAGGGAAGAAAAAATAGGGGCTCAGGAAGCAGAGTTTTTGTTTTCCAGAGAAGCTGATAATATTCTTTGTGGAGTTATTACAAAGAACATAATAGGGTTTCCTACTCAATTACCTCTTTTGTTGTTTGTAGATTTGTTGAGTGACTTGGCTATTTTTCTTCGTCTTTTTCGCAGAGGCTGTAGTTCTTGTCTTTACCCTGATACCTGCAGATTTGGGTGTCGCTTTGTTTTAGGCGCCAAGTTTCCCTGAACCATGATGTATGAAGTAACTATCGTTTACATTTCTCAGAATCTGAGAAACAAAGAAAATATGTTGGCTTTTATTTTTTTTTTTTTTTTTTTTTATAAATGTTTCCGAAGCTTTAAATGCTTTAGGTAAGAAGAGAAAGTCAGCTTAAGAGGATTTTATGAATCAGTACTCTGAAGTTCAGCAGCCGTAATCTTTATGCGAATAATATATATATATATATATATATATATATATATATATATATATATATATGTGTGTGTGTGTGTGTGTGTGTGTGTGTGTGTGTGTGTGTGTGTGTGAAATGGTAGCGCACGTTCATTAGCGAGAAATCCGGAGTTTGAATTTCAGTCGGTGACATTGCAACATGTATGCTTTTTTTATTACTTTTTTTTTTTATTCTGCCTCTTTTGGCCTCAGCAGCAAGTCAAGTACATAGTAAAATCGTCGACTGTGGTGATCTGAGCCAGGATCACATTATTCTACCTAAGAGCTGTGCAGAAAAAATCTGTTTTCTTCACATTTTTTTTGGATACGCTCATCACCACGAGCCATGAACCCAGATGGAGGAAAAAATTAAGAGAGCCTTAATCCTGTAGTGGGGTTCGATCTCACTCACGTGAGGATAGGGTGAGATTAGCCTAAACCACTCTACAATCAAGAACGACATAGGTCTATTTCGGCTCATTCACAGGTATGCCTGTCGAATTCAGTTATATTATAACAGGGTTCAATAGACCCATCCTCACCATCATAGCAGGGTGTTTAAACGTTACTTAGTTTAGGCGGGATACTATATATATATATTATATATATATATATATTATATAAATATGTATATATATACATATATGTATTTATATACGTTGTTATATATATATATATAATATATATATATAGGTATAGGATATATATCGCTATATATATATATATATATATATATATATATATAATATGTAGATATATTATATATAATATTATATTATATATATATATATATACTATATATATATATGTATAATATGTATTATATATTACGAAAATTATTATATGTATATATATATATATATATATATATATATATATATATATATATATATATATTTATATATATATATATGTATATGCATATAATATAACGCATATATAATATGTATATAATATATATATATATATATATACATATATAATATAGTATGTGTAATATTATCCACCCCCCTTTTGACAAAACTACACTAATTGACAACATTGACAACCCTTACCTGTTGGCATGTCACTAAGCTAATAAGCTCACATAAATACCAAAATATACTATTTATTACCCAAAGCAGATGAACATAAAATAGAACAAAATGATTAATAAGTCATAGTAATAAAAACTCAAGTCTGCCCCACAAAGAAAACTATAAGTTATCATTCCACTCTACTGGTTTAGTCTAAGTAATCACTCCTACGCTTAAAATGTCAACTGCTATATTGTAATAATCAAGTTTAGAGAATCCCGTTTCTAGTACCATGATATAGAACCCATTTGTAACAAAGATATATTCTTTATATTTCCTATTACACAATATTAAATAAAGGTATACACTGCACACTTCTCTCTTTTCAAAGGCAACTGTTTCTAAGTCATTTAAATATGTACCATACCTTGAGATGGGTTTTCTCTCTCTACACCTGGCGTCCTTTTCGACCATCTTTCTTCTTATCACAAAGGAATGTCTTTCCCTCAAATGCCTTGAACGGTTGGACCTGTGATATACACACAAATGAATGTACATAACCCCTACGCCTCAAAACCGCCCGTGGCAACAGTCAGGCAGTTACCAAAAATGCACACACATGGAATTTCTTTATTCAAGGAAGCTATCTCTATGGCGCTCTCTGGGTGCGCCTCCTTGTCTCCAAGCGAGGAAAGCTGACATATGTAATTCACTAACACTGGCCTATAATATGGCAACTAATGCACAATGTATCAATTTGCCACATGATTTAGGGCTACCTCCATTGCTGGAGCCCTTGTGCCTCGCCTGGTGCACAGAAGTTTAAGAACTCCTAGCGCACAAATTGTGATCAGTATGACAGCGAGCATGACCACTATTATTGGAATTGTGTAACGTTCATTGAAGAAAAACTCATCCTCGTCACTATCCTCCAGCGGCGGGAGTGTAACAGCCTCCACTGTAGGCGGAATTTGAACCGCCTCATGGTTTCCATGTAAGTGTTTCATAAACACTTTCGTGGATGAGTTGTAGACACGCCAACTAAGAACCATTGACAAATCCGAGAGAACACGGCAGGAACCAATAAACAACTGGGATCCCTGTAGAATGAGCGAGTTTTTGTCCCAATTGCATATAGTAGAAATCTTGCATCTGGCGCAGAAGACCGCTGTCGTTGTCTCCGTCGATATTACTTGATATGGATCAGGGAATTCTTTAAAGTCACAGTGAGTTGGTAAATTCTCGTGGGCTAATTATTGTTCACAACCTGACAGGTCAATACGTCGAAGAGTGAATATCTTAATTTCACATACATATCTGTCATAAACTAACACACATCCTACTTCATAGTCAACTGCCGAGGACTGAAATTCTTCACCTAATATATACATAATCTCTACCCCTGTCCAAACCACTACCGACCCCTTGAAAGAACTAGGAAATGGTCTAGATATATAGCTATGAAACAGTTTTTTATCACTGACTGGTATGTCAACAAGTAACCCCTTATCTGATAATTGTACCTTTAAAATCATATAGTATCTATAAAGTAAATCTCCTGTAAAAATAGGCCAGTGTTAGTGAATTACATATGTCAGCTTTCCTCACTTGGAGACAAGGAGGCGCGCCCAGAGAGCGCCGTAGAGATAGCTTCCTTGAATAAAGGAATTCCATGTGTGCATTTTTGGTAACTGCCCGACTGTTGCCACGGGCGGTTTTGAGGCGTGGTGGGTATGTACATTTGTTTGTACATATATCACAGGTCTGACCGTTCAAGGCACTTGAGGGAAAGACACATTCCTTTGTGATAAGAAGAAAGATGGTCGAAAAAGACGCCAGGTGTAGAGAGAGAAAACCCATCTTAAGGTATGGTACATATTTAAATGACTTAGAAACAGTTGCTTTTGAAAAGAGAGAAGTGTGCAGTGAATACCTTTATTTAATATTGTGTAATAGGAAATATAAAGAGTATATCTTTGTTAAAGATGGGTTCTATATCATGGTAGTAGAAACGGGATTCTCTAAACTTGATTATTACAATGTAGCAGTTGACATTTTGAGCGTAGGAGTGATTACTTAGACTAAACCAGTAGAGTGGAATGATAACTTATAGTTTTCTTTGTGGGGCAGACTTGAGTTTTTATCACTATGACTTATCAATCATTTTGTTCTATTTTATGTTCATCTGCTTTGGGTAATAAATAGTATATTTTGGTATTTATGTGAGCTTATTAGCCTAGTGACATGCTTGCAGATAGAGGGCGCATGTTGCCAACAGGAAGGGTTGTCAATGTTGTCAATTTGTGTAGTTTTGTCAAAAAGGGGGGAGGGGTTATAGTGGTGGCAGCAGTTTAAGAAGCTTTTTATACATTTTATAGGCTGTAGGTAAGCTAACGAAGAGACTGGTGACTAGTTAGACATACTTTTTGGTAGGAAAAGGGGTTATAATCATGTTACAGGCAACTCGGGTTTGGTGTGGTGTTCGAAGCGTCGGGTTGCTTGGGTATCTCTCCGCATCTCAGTGTTAGCCGGTTAGTGATTCATGAAAACCAGCGTTTTAAAACCATGAGGGGAAAAAGTTTAATTTTTGACATATTAAAGTGTTTCACGAGTGTGGTGAATAGGCCACGCATATTTGCGATGCATATACGAATTCGGTTTCCAGTCATATTAAGATGTGAGTGTAATTTCATGTTTCTTTCTTCTTTTCTCCTTCTTTATTTTTTTTTATTTTTATTCTTTTTTGTTTGTGATGAATTTACTCAAAGGGTGTTTTTGTTTTGATGTCTCTCGAAATTCGACGGACATTGGTTTTTTTTTGTAATAATATGAGCGAGGAAAGCTGACATATGTAATTCACTAACACTGGCCTATATATATATATATATATATATATATATATATATATATATATATATATATATATATTAAACTCATTGCTAGAAATGCAAAAACGTTGTTATATGATCATTACCTTAGATCATATATGTATGTGTGCATGTGTGTGTGTATATATATATATATATATATATATATATAGTATATATATATATATATATATATATATATATATATATATATATATGTGTGTGTGTGTGTGTGTGTGTGTGTGTGTGTGTGTGTGTGTGTGTGTGTGTGCGCACACATATTTTGGGAGTTATAACCATTGGATCTTAGGTAGTGATCATATAACAAGAATCTACGTTTTAGCTTTTCTAGCAGTGATTTTAATATTTCTTGGGTCTTTACAGAAACATAAAGAGGAAGTTCCTTGTTATCTGATTATTACCTAAGATCCAGTGGTTATAATAGTTATAACTCCCAAGACTATGTTTCTTCTCTGTAGACATCACTCTTGGCTACACAAACATGTACGTAGACCCTGACGCTGTTTTTTTTGTTACTAATGAATAAATCTGGGTATAGTATTGCGTGAATAAGTGACTCGATGTAAACGTACTACATATTAACGTCTTCTTAGAGACAGGAGAAAGTATGCGTAGGAGAAATAGTGAGTTCATTCCGAACAACAGCAATGTCAGACAAAATAGCAGAATCTTCTTAAATTTGCGGCGTAAAAAACTAACCCAGAAAAATTTTTTTGCGAAAAAGTTTTCTTGACTACAAAAATAAAAGTTGAAAGGCAAGTATGGTACAAGCACCCTACTTTACATAAAGGTGTACTTAATGTGCACATAAACATGATATTGGCTCTTATTGGAAAGGAAATTGCTTCCGGTGTCAAATATTCTTCCTTGAATTTCAATCGCATAGTCGCTGCTGCAGCAAAATCTCGCGACTGAATAACGAGATACGACACTAAAAGGAAAAAAAAAAAAAAAAAAAAAAAAAAAACCGAGGCGCACAGATATGCACAAACATATACGCGAAAATGTAATATAATAGGCTTCATTAGTAATATGGTAACCCTATTACAATAACTCCTACTGTAATTCTTCGGATATTACATATGAAAGAAAGCAAACGTTTGTATGTATGTGTATGAGTATTTAAAAGGAGGTTGTTGAGCGTGGGGCCGTGGTGGGGGGGAGCGGGTTGCCGCTGTGGGGTAGGTCTGTAAATTATAAGAATTCTCGAACAACGGTGAAAAAAGTCGTTGTGTCAAACTAAGCAGAACAACGCTACTGCATTTCCAAGTTCTGTGCGAGAACGATACAACATAAATATAATTTATTGGCCAATACTCTCCTGTGTACTTTATCTGCCAAATTACATCTCTCACCGATATCCCTGTCCTAAAAGCAAAAAAATGGGTAATGTGTCTTCGGCCACACACACACACACACACACGCAAAACTATTTCAATGTGAGTGACCCGTTTTCAGTTAGGAAATAGAGTCATAATAAACATTCATATTTATCTCATCTCTGATTTAACTTATTTATTTTTGACGAAATATTATTCATTTTTGCACGAAGTATTATTAGCGAGGAAACATAAATCGATACGTAAACGCCAAAACTTGGACAAGGAAGGCACGGAAGACAAGATTTGCGCACTTGCATATCTGTTCATAGTTTGAGTTTCGATTGTATTAGAAATATGTCCGTTACTTGAATGAAAATCCCTTTGCTTCTGGCGAGTGAGCAACAACTGCTGCCAAATCTCCTTTAGAGGGGGCACACTGAGACTGAAAGTAATCATCCTCAGGCTAAAGTAGATTAAATCTATCAAGTCCTAAGACTTGGAGAGAGAGAGAGAGAGGAGAGAGAGAGAGAGAGAGAGAGAGAGAGAGAGAGAGGTTTTCAGTTTCAGCTGTCGACACCATGTGATGAAAGTGAATTTTACTATGAGAGGCTAACAGATGTACGAGAGCTTTTGTACTTTTTTATTTATTTATTTATTTTTTTGACCTGGAAGGCTTGAGGTTTCTTGAACACATTCATTATTTGCTATCCTTCAAGACTAGACTATCATAGGAAGGAGTTAATAATGCTTAGTTATATTCGTTTTGTACGTAGCACAGTGATAAATGTTGACATTATGAAGAAATACAACTGAAAAGGTCAAATCCAAAATCAAAATCATTTGCATGGGCATCTTCGTGCGCTGTTTTTGTGAGAGAAATATTGCATTTTGTTATGCAAAAATATTTTGAATTAATCTTATTAATTTCATGCAATCTAATGCAACATATCCATGGCAGGTGAAGATATGATAAATTATTCATAAATTAAAAAATAAACCAGAAGTTACGACGACGGATGAAGGAAAGATGGAGCGAAAATTTTCGAAATAGTTCTCGGCTTCGATCCGAATATGACGTATCTTCCATAGATGTCTTCACGTTCTTTTATCTTTACATGTCGTCTTACAAAAGACATTTCAGCATAGACAAACAGGATATGGTAATAAGCCATCTCCTAGAAAGCCCGTAGGGGAGGAGAATAGAGCAGAGGATTCGGTAGTCGCGTGGCTTTGTAAACTCCTGGTTGTTTTCCCTTGTCTTTCTCTAGGGCTTTTTCTTATTTTGTTTAATAACTGAAGTCTCGGTAACGTTATCCCTACGGTTCTATATTTCTGCTTATAGGTGGCAATAAAACAAAAACACTTTTTTTTTTCCTCCGTAGCGCCGCCGAAAGTCAGGGAATCAAAAGGTAAACAATTTTACCTCCGACAATTTTTTAAATGATCAATTTTCTGTTATTTTTTCTGCACAGAAAATTTATCTGATATTTATCAGTGCATTAGTTACGGAAAGGGAAGATTTGTTGCACCGCAGCTATAACCAATTTTATGCAAATGTATTTATATCTTAAAATCTTTCATATGTTGTATATATATTTACGTATATATGCAATATATACATACAAACATACATAAAAAATAAAATATGTGAAATATACTTCAGGTAGTGTCCTTTTCTCAAAGGTTCGAGACATTACCCAAAATATAAGGTTTATTCGTTCTCATTTCTTTTCTTTTATATAGGGTAATTCCATCTTCATTTGATCTTTTATAATTTTTAAGATATAAGTATATACACACACACACACACACACACACACACACATATAATATATATATATAATATATATATATATATATATATATTAAAAATTTTTTTTATAAAAAAATAAGTCTAATTTGTTCAATAAGTAAGACAGCATGGTTAAAACATTTATTATATATATACACACACACACACACATATATATATATATATATATATATATATATATATATATATATATATATGTGTGTGTGTGTGTGTATATATATATATATATATATATATATTATATATATATATATATATATATATATATATATATCTGTGTGTGTGTATATATATAATAAATGTTTTTAACCATGCTGTCTTACTTATTGAACAAATTAGACTTATTTTTTATAAAAAAAAAAAATAGAAATTAGTAATCATATTCCACAAAAGAGTGTGCAGGAACAGATTGAGTTATAAGGCGAATCTGCTTATTTCTTTCGTTCTGAAAAATCGCTTTAATTTTGTCTTTACTACAAGACTAAGTAGAAATGCAGTGCCGTATGCAAAGCGATGCTGAAGCCTCCATTACCAGGCCAAACATCACACTCAAAAGATTCTGAAAGAAAGCGAAAAAACACAGCCAGGAACTCCCTCAGTCAAGTCACACAAAGACTCGACAAATAACGAGAGAGCTAATTGATTCGGATCTGATACGCTGTCTTTTATAACTCCACAAAGAATATTATCAGCTTCCCCATGATAAAAAAAAAAAAAAAAAAAAAAAAAAAAAACTCTGCCACCAGAGGTTTCTTGTCTTCTTCCTTTCTTCTTCTCCGGGTCTTCGAGAAGGCAACTTATCTTATTTTTTCGTTGTTTGTTGATATGCCCTTTGCGAGAAGACAAGGAAGACAGGGGAATGAGAAGACATGCATGAAAGACTGATCACACCTCGATCGAAGCCAAGAACTCTTCAGGAAGTGTTCACCCGTCTTTGTGTCATCCGCCATCGTAACTTTGACCTTCGCAAAGAATTTAAAAATAGCCTGATATATTATGCTTTAGTAAGTCAAGGACGTGGGTTATGAGATAACATGAGTCTAGTGAAAAGAAATGGTGAAGATTTTGCATAATAAAGTGCGTCGATAATGGCGAAAGACTTACAAAGACTGATATGGGAATATTCTGAATATGAATTTGAGTTTTACAAAGATTGATATGGGAATATTCTGAATATGGATTTGAGTTTTCTGATTTTATTCATTCTAGCAAATTAATGTATATTTTATTTTGCTAAACCCTGGTCTTGAAGGAGAGGGAATAACGAGTTTATTCATAACACTTCAGCGAATGAAGGTAAAAGGTACAAAAATCATCCCATAGAGCTGTTAGACTCTCCAAGGAAAATTATGTTAATTTCATTATGTATTTGAGATAAGATTCTAGATAGTGTTCACACCTAAAGCTAAAGAGCTCTCTTTCTCTCTCTCTCTCTCTCTCTCTCAGTCTTAGGACTTGATAAGTTGAATCATTTTAGCCTGAGGCTGATTACTTTCTGTCTCAGTGTACCTCTTCGGGTGTAGTGGACTCGAATTATACCGAAGGGATTTTGGCAGCGGTTGTCGTTCATTCTAGACACGATATTCGTTCTGTTAACAGTCAGACATATAAGCTTACAAACCATATGTTTAGGTTCTTTTTTCTAATTTTTGTAAGGTAATATTATAGAATATTATCCAACATGTTTTCCGAAATCGAAAAATAAGCAGAAAACAGAAACTGACGTACAAACTTGTTTGCTGCTCCTTTTACTGAGCCCTGCAGCGAAAATTGTCCTTGATTTTGCAGTTAAGTATCGCTCTCTATTTACCCGTTATCAATAATTCGAACAGCAGAAAATCTATTAAATCAGAAAAAAAAAGAATTATAATGGATGTTTATAATGACTCCATTTCCTAATTGAAAAGAGGGCGTTCACATTAACCCCGCGAAATAGTTCGATTTTGTTGCCGACAAATACACTTTTTCGCAGGAGAGGAATTAGGATGAGATATGTATTTGGCAAATTAAATACAGAGGGGATTATTGTCCCATAAATTATATTTACGCTCAGTACGTATCGCTTTCGGTAGTTCGCAACAGAACTTGGAAGCGGTGTGGCTTTGGCTTCCTGGTTTGGTCTGGTCTGGTCCATCGACTGTTCCCGCCGGTGTCCGACCATTCATGTGTCTAATATCCATTCTTTTAGCTGCCTTAATACGTGATGTATGAATTATGACTATTGTTAAGACAGAAATGACGTTTCCCTTAGCATTACCTCCCCGAGTTGGAAATGTTTTCACCAGTGTTAGCGTGTGTGCGTTCGCTTGTACATATATCTAAGAATGTGTGTTATAGGGTCTTAAGCTTATAATGACAGATTTCGATGCCAGTGACTGAACAGATTCACTGGGTGACATAGACGATCCCCCTTTTTTGGACAGCGAAGAAAGTTTGACTATTATCGTGGTGGAAGTTCTTCCTTAGTCATTTTCAGCTGTGTCAACCTTTCAGTTGAAGGAACCCGAAAAGTCTGCATCATCACGTCAGTAACAAAATTTAATAGGAACTCGTATCTCCGGGAACAAGGTCAGGCTGAGACTTTTCTCGCAAGGTAAAACATTACTAGAGGATCACGATGGCTAACAGTTCCTTGTCAATAAATATAAGCTCCAGTGTATTGTATTAGTGGCAGTTTATGGTTTACTAATTGCTTAACTTGTTGCTGTTTGATTCGTAGTGTTGGATGTTACCTGTCGTCATTAGACAGATTTTATTTCAAGGCTTAGCATACCTTAGTATCTGAGTAATGTGTGATTTTTCTCTTGTCTTTGTTTATATATACATAATGCACTAAGCAGTGAATACATCAGTACGTTCAAAAAGTCTCCTTTTTCAAGAAAAAGTAACATCTACGGGAAACCTTTGTTTTCAAATCTTTACTGCCTTCATCTGTCATAAAATCTACCAAAAACGTCCATCAACTTCCATCTTTCTTATGAGACCTAAAAAGTTCTTGTTACCATTAACCAAGCATTTTCTTTATTTATTGTTCACAGTAGTGAAGAGTTGAAACCTCTGCATAGTATCTTCGCTGACGCTCCTCATATGTATACCGTTCCAGCATGTACTTTCCCGTCTGGTTGGCTTCAGACTTTGTTCCATGACTCCAGAAGTAATTCCGAAATGTCCCAAACTGGTTACCTCTCCGTAAAATTCATGTCAGCGTTTTCTTTATTGTTCAAGTGTTCAAGAAAACCAACCCAATAGCCAATTAGCCTTTTTCTCAGAAGTCAGCTATCCAAAACTGCTTCTACCCTATTGTTATTATCATTTTTATTTTTCAAGGTGAAAAGTAAAAATAAATATAAATATAGATTGTTGGTTGAGGATTTAGGAAATGTTACTGAATAATACCGTTCTCAGTCGAAATGAATACAAGCAAACAGCATGTGAAGAGTAGTCAACAACATCGTTAAATCGGGTTCATAAAATCACAAGGCTTTAGTGTGTAATAAAATGCCTATAGTTTCTTTCACCCTATGCTTATCTCGGTTTATAGGGCACCGAGTAGGAAGATTTGTATCTAGATGTTCAATATTGGGGGAGAGAAAGTGAGAACGAAAACACTTCTTCGTTGACCTCGATGCGAATTTTAAAATCATGGGTAATCCAGAATGAAAAATTTCCTGGAGTTCACGGCTATTTTATTGAGCACGTACAATTTCCTTTCATGACAATCATAAGGTTTGCAAGTAATATATATATTTTGTAGACATTTTATTTCCAGCCATCCATTAATTATGAAACGAAATGGAAAGCTATTTCTGCATCCCTCATTACAGTTTAAAATAAATACGTTGTATGTCTTACTGTTATATTCGGATCTGAACTGATGAAGGTAAAAAAGAAAATTAAACTTCTTTCTTTTGTCTAATTTTTTAATGGACAATTAAGGGGAATCTTTGTTACTAATGATAACGGCTATCCACAATTGGTCTTTTCCCAGCTAAAGAAGTGCAATGCACTAAACTGAAGTAAGTTGCGAGGCCTAACACTACTCGGCAATCATGTAGTATAATGAGTTTTAAAAAGAAAAATGTTAGGTCATATGTATATAATGTAATGTCTATATATATATATATATATATATGACCTAACATTTACTCTTTTTAAAGCCATTATGCTACAAGACTGCTGAGATAATATTAGGCCTACTAACTATATAACTATATATATATATATATATATGCTATCTATAATATATATCTATATATATATGGACCTAACATTTTACTTCTTTTTATCCATTATGCTACAAGACTGCTGATATAATATATAGGCCTACTAACTATATATATATATATATATATATATAGTATATATATATATATTAATATACATATGACCTAACATTTTTCTTTGTAAAACTCTTTATACTACATGATTGCCGAGTAGTGTTAGGCCTCGCAACTTACTTCAGTTTAGTGCATTGCACTTCTTTAGCTGGGAAAAGACCAATTGTGGATAGCCGTTATCATTAGTAACAAAGATTCCCCTTAATTGTCAATTAAAAAATTAGACAAAAGAAAGAAGTTTAATTTTCTTTTTTACCTTCATCAGTTCAGATGAGAATATAACAGTAAGACATACAACGTATTTATTTTAAACTGTAATGAGGGATGCAGAAATAGCTTTCCATTTCGTTTCATAATAAGTGGATGGCTGGAAATAAAATGTCTACAAAATACTAATGTAGTGAGAGAAAGAGCAATTTCATCTCTGATACCTAAGTTAATTAAAGCAATCATTTCAAGATGCAAATAATGAATGATGTTCACAACAAAATTTGGATGATGTCCAACCAGGAAAGAATTAGGATGGCAACGCAGTGACCTCATGCGCATGTAACATTGTTGCAACTTATCATGACGATTTCTCAATTTGCCAACGCTTGCCAGAGTTTTGATGTGAGAACGGAACATTACAAAAAAAAAAAAAAAAAAAAAGTACTTTTGAGGTTGGTCGTACACGAAAATTGCCTATGGAATCCTATTCAATAAAATCCTCTTTGGAAATTTTTATCCTTCTACTTTAACGCACCCAAAAACTTCTGAGATTCTTTTTTAAGATAAAAAAATAAATGGCTTACTATTTCTACAAAGGGTAGAGCCGGAGAGGGTATCAAGTTACAATCCAAATCTGCTTACTTTTATTTAGGGATTTTCAGAAGAGTAAACGAAAAAGGTAATTTATTTTCCCTTTTCGTTATAACGCATGGCTAAATAGGAGTAGTGCCATAGAAAAAAGCGACACTTGATCCTCGGTTGTCAAGGCAAAAACAACAGGCAAAAGCCTTTGAGAGAAGGATGAGGAAAAACAACCAGGAGCTCACACAGGCAGGTCATGCAACAACTCGACAAGCAACAAAGGAGCTAATTGTGTGGCAAACTTATATTTTCTCTAGTAACTCCGCAAAGAGTATTATCAGCTTCACCCGACGAAAAAAAAAAAAAAAAAAAAACATGCTACCAGAGCACCTCTCTCTCTCTCTCTCTCTCTCTCTCTCTCTCTCGGTTTTCCCCCTCTTCCCTGGGCTTTCGAGAAGGCGACTTATCTTGTCTTTGTAAGACAACAAGAGAAGACAAAAGAATGGGAAGACAGCCATGGAAGATATATCCTAAGGCGAAAACCTCTGCAGAAAATTTCTTCTCTCTTTTCATCTCCGCTTCATCCATCGTCGTAACTTTCACTTTCTCAAGGAATGTAGGAGGAGTATATTATCCTCTAATAAGTACCGAACGCGCAAATGAGATAGATAAAATCAGTGAAAATCAAGGTTGAAAATATCTGCATTTCGAAACAGTATTTTGCTGAGAAATGTACGAGGATTTTCGTAAATAACTTTTTTGAAGTAGGATTTTCTCTGGTCAAAGTGAGTTTACGAAGAAGCAATAATTAATTGTTTATTTGGATACATTACTGACCACGCAATAGCAGAAAACATTTTTCTCCCCCTGGAAAGTCAGTGCCACGTACATGCCTACCCTCTGTCGACTTCAAGCGTGTTTTAACGGAAAGATCTCTCGCTTTCCAGTGCATGTGACAGTGTAAATTACTTACCACATAAAGCAGATGAATGTGTGTAAAAAGGAATAAAATGTCATGTGTACCAATATCTATTAGCTACATTACTTCTCGTTGTGCACAACCTACATTAAAGGATAGTAAATAACAACAGTATATTAAGACAACATAAAAAAAAAATCGCTATTTGAGATTACAGAACCTCTATCCCACAGTTATCAATCCGCCAAAGCAAATGCTCTCCGTTTTAGTTTAGTTTAAGAAAGCGGCAATATTTTGTCGACATCTAAAACAGATCTCTCTCTCTCTCTCTCTCTCTCTCTCTCTCTCTCTCTCTCTCTTCTCTCGCCAGATCCTTAGATTTGATCAGTTTAACCAACTTAAGCGCTGTGGAGAAAACCTTTATCCTCAGAGAACCTCTTCGCGTGAAAAGGACTTGAATTGCGCAAAGGGAGGATTTGGCATCCTTGTAGCTTATCGTAGAGAAGCAACGATATTCAGTATTCATTTAAGCAACGGACAGGTATGCAAACTTACCAAACCAAGGTTGACCTGCTCGTTTTTCAGATCGTTTCTGAAAGTTATGCCGAATATTAATCACTGCTGCCTTCGACATGGGAACTCGTGGCACGAACAGATATGCAAACAGATAAACTGAATGCTTTGCTGTTTCTGTTCTTCAGCCTCTTGGGGAAAATGTTCGAAATTTCCCTTCAAAGTATCGCTTTCTGTTTACCAGCTGTTTTTATTTCGTGCAGCAAAAATCGGCTAAATCAGGGAAAAAAGAAAAGCGGATGCTTATAATGACTCCATTCCATAATTGAAAACATGGCGTCCGCATTAACCCCATGAAATAGTCCGATTTAGGTGCGGCCATTGACATTTTTTTTTTCGCTGGCAAGGCATTACGGTGAGGTATGTATTTAGCAGATTAAATACAGAGGAGATTCTTGTCTAATAAATTATATTTACGTTCGGTACCTATCATTTTTTGCTAATTTGTAATAGAACCCGGAAATGCGATGGTTTTGTTTGTTTTGCTCTTCCAGACACACCAGGTGCTCATGCTACTTAACCACAATCTCTGAGTCTGAAGAACGTATATTCGCGTACACGTTTAATCAGTTTTATGGGTCATATAGGAATTATCATGAAGAAGACGAACTGGTTATTGCTTAATCCGTTGAGGATTTGTGTGTGTCTGTGTCTGCCTTTGTGTGTGGTTTTGAAAGACCGTTCGCTTTAGCGACTGTATGTGAATTAGCCCCTCTCAAGGCTATAGGAACAAAGTTAGATATCAAAAAGCAAAAAGATTCATGTAGCTAGATCAGGTAGACAAAACCATTAAATTTCTAAGTTCTTTTGCAAATTACAAAAGAAATACGATACGTACTGAACGTAAATATAATCTATATGACAATAATCTCCCTCTGCATTTGATTTGCCAAATACATGTCTCACCCTAATTCCTATCCGCGGAAAAATGTATTTGGCCGCAACAAAATCGAACTATTTCACGAGGTTAATGTGGACGTCATTTTTTTCAATTAGGAAATGGAGTCATTATAATCATCCATGATATTTCTCTTTTTCTGATTTTACAGATTTTCTGCTACACGAATTATTAAAAGGGGGTAAATAGAGAGCGATACTTACGCGCTGAATTTTCGACATTTTCCGCTGAATGAAAGCTGAGCAAATGAACAATTTGTCTGCTGGCCAGTCTTGTCGTTGCTTGAATTTCGAGAGCGTAGCTGCACTGTGAGTTCCTGGATGTTTTTCCTTGTGAAATCTTGAGAAGTTTTCGATTGTTTTTCTGTTCTAATAATTGGAGGCTTCATTATTGCTTTGTCTATGGCACAACGTTCCTTAGTCATGCAAGAGACTGAAAAGAAATTTTTTTTTCGTTCAAAGCGCCATGAATCAATGACAGGTAGTAAGGAGGTCTTACTCAGAACTCATTGTCAGCTCTAACAGTCTGTTTTGTAGAAAGTAGTAACTTTTAATTCTATTTGCTTGAAAAAAGTCTCCGAAATATAAGTGTCTCGGTCACGAAGGTCAGGTTGGGTTAAGAAGATTTTATTTTGGCTCATATCGTGAAGGTAATATTTGTTTCGAAGAAGAACCGGGTATGGTCTTGGGCTACGAACCACCCCTCCCCCCGCCATAAGCTTCCATCTACGTACGCCGGTTTATTCTCTTATTATGATATGGTCATCAATAGCGCGTCGAATACCTCTCACTCAAACTGTTCATATTGATATGGGGGCCGGTTCCGACACACAAGAATGAATATGATCAGTGTGAGTGAGAGCTATTCGACGCGCTATTGATGAGTATTTCATGTAAGTCAATGAACCAGTCAATGTTGTTGGAAGCTTATAGCAGCGGGGATTCATCCACGCCTCTCTCTTTCTCTCTCTCTCTCTCTCTCTCTCTCTCTCTCTCTCTCTCATACACACACACACACACACACATATATATATATATATATATATATATATATATATATATATATATATATATATATATATAAATATATATAGTATATTAGATAATATGATTATATGTATATTATAATATATATATATATATATATATATAGTATTATATATTATTGAGAGAGAGAGAGAGAGAGAGAGGACACATTTCTTGCACCTTCGCAAAAAGTCAGAATATTTAAAGTTTCTATCAAAATCCCCAATTAGTGTTTTTTCAGAACTTCAGGATTTATTATGATCTCAATTTATATTTTATGTAATACATTTTTTTCGGTCGATGTTAAAAAAAAAAAAAGGTCACTTCCACCCATGTGTGGAGCAAAAGTGGGCTCACAGTGAGGCAAATGGACGCATGTAAAAGGGAATTTAGAATCGAAATTAAAAGAAATGAAAACCTTTATTACAACCTAATGTACAAAACAGTGTAATACAAATGCACGGGAGAGTAAAGATTAAAATAGCATTTTATTTTAATTACAAAGAAAATGGCTTTATTTTCATGACTTTTTTTAATGAGTTACTTCATGGAGAACTTTTATTGCAGCCTAATGTAGAACAGAGCGGAGTGAAAGACAGGGAAAAGGTAAAATGAAACTTTCATTTAATCATAGTTCAAAAGAAAATTAGTTGGTGTTTTTTTTTATTGGTCACAGATAAAATCACATATACCTTCATAATTGGGGTATTCTTCCTGCCTCCACTCGTCACATTTCTAATGATGTAAGATCCAATCCTCGAGTGGAGGATCAAATTCTGAGCAATGTAGGGTGTTCTCCATGTCAGTTTCTTTCGTTTGTTTGTTTTATTTCGATCAGCCAGAGGGCTTTGTCAGGAAAACATTGTCTTTGATTAAACGGTTTTATGCTTGTGTATTTTTAATGCCATCAGTTTTGGCTTATAATTTATTCTCAAAAGGATAACTTGTAAACATTTTAGGACTGTTGCTATTTTTTCTATGGTTACTGGGTCCCGCATTTTCGCAAGTAGGCTTATTCCACAAGTGAGAAGGTGATGCTACGACTCGAGATGATACAGTAGGGTTTGCACTTATATAGCTATTCTCACCTTTTCTGTCTTTGACAACGAGCAGACTCCGATGCAGCCAGTTCGTTGGTGGCGCGACTTATTGAAATCCCCTTTCCCAAGTGTCTTTCGATCTATTTCTTTCTTAATTAGGGTTATATGCCTTTAAAAATTCATGTTCCAGTTGACAAGTGCACTTTTCAAGGTCATAAAAGACTTTAATATGTGACATAAAAGCAGTTTTTCAAATTATGAGAAATTAACTCGACTTATCTTTGCACTCTGTTATCGAGTAATGATTTATTTATGAGGGAACTAAGTTACTGAGTCGAAACTTTTTCCCCATTGTGTTTTTTTAACACTGTAGGCCATATTCTAACTGATTCCTCAAGAAATCTAGAGGAATTACCGTTTCGACCAGGTCTGTCTTTAAGTTGGTGATTAATTGACGGTGCTGGCTTTTCGGGTTCCTTTGCTTGAATGGTTGCAGCGATTGAGAACGTATGGGCTGGCGAAGAGGTTGCTATAGCTTTAATTGTTAAATCCCCATCGTTGTACAATAAAGTTGATAATATTTAGGGGTCACCAAATGAATGCGATCATCCGCTGGCATGATATTTTGTTCACGTATCCTTAAGGTATACTAACGCACACACACGTACAGTCCCTCATGCCCTATCACATATTCATACTGTGGATACATAACGTCTTTGACGAATGTAATGATAATAAGTATAGTAATAATTGTTATTATTATCATTCAGAAGATGAATGCTATTCGTGTAGAGCAGGCTTACAGGAGCCAGTGACTAGAAATTCAAGCTTCCGTAGAATATGGTGTTCATTTGAAAGAAATTACAGAAGATAATAGGAAATACAGAAAGATGAGCTCAGTTATTATAAAACGAAGGTAAATTAACAAATTATTAAATAAACAGATAGAACAGTAAATAGAACAGTAAATAGATGATTGACAGTATAAGAATTGTTGTAGGTAGTGATAAGAAAATTTTCGTCTTTATCTTAGTTACTGCCACGTCAACTCTGTACAAAAGTCGGTCCGTAAATGATGAAAGAAAGGACAGTCCAACAAGACTAATAACAGTCCAGGTGCTCGACCAGGCAGTCAGAAGCATTACATTTCCAAGTTCCGTTACAAATAAGCAAAACGGTACGTAGTGAGCGCAAATATAATTTATAGGACAATAATCCCCTCTGTATTTAATATGTCAAATACATATCTCACACTAATACTTTTCCTGTGAGGAAAAAAATGCATTTAGCCACGACAAAATCGGATTATTGCTCTCGGCCTGTGTGGACGTCCGCTTTTCAGTTAGAGAAGAGCCATCGTTAACATGTATGATATTTCTTTATTTCGTTTTTCTCTGATATAATTGATTGTCCGACGATTGAAGTAGAAATGGCAAGTACACCCAGAACGTACTGCTAAATTTAAATTATATATATATATGTGTGTGTGTGTATGTATGTATGCATGATATAATATATAATTATATATGGAGACTGGAGGCGGAAGGCAGAAGAAAAGTTGCAGTAAAGTAAAGCAAAGGATTTGTCTGCTTGCATTTGTGCTTTTGCTTGAATTGTGATTTCGAGAGATGCATTGATTAAAATTCAACCTAAAATAAAGTATGAGAGGAACAACGAAATACGCTTGTGCTTCTCTGAGCTTGTATACCTGTCCATTGCTTCTCTAGAAAGAGCAACAACAGCTGACAGATCGTCTTGGGCGCAATTCGGGTCCGATTCACCCGAAGAGGTACACTGAGATTGAAAGTAATCAGCCTCAGGCCAAAGTTGATTAAACTGATCGAATCCTAGGACTTACAGAAAGAGAGAGAGAGAGAGAGAGAGAGAGAGAGAGAGAGAGAGAGAGAGAGAGAGGGATACTAGTTTCTTCTTTAGCTGTCGACACTATGCTGTCTATTACATAAAGCGCAATGGAACGCCAGAATTTTCCTCGAGACTTGTTACTATTTTTAATTCCAGATACTATACCTGAACATTGAGTTATCGTGAGGAAATAAAATGGGAAAGAAAATTCCACATTCGTAAGAGTTTTAAAATGTTTTCCTGTACAAACGTTGTGTTTTTGATGCGAAACTGTTGCATTTTGGATTTAAGTGATTTCATATGATCTCATTCAACTTTATTCTTAAATTCCGGGAGAAGCAGAGAAGGAAAGGAAATTGTCCGCGGAGATCTTGGCTCTGAGCGAGGAGAAGTCTATCTTCCATGGCTGTCTTCCCATCCTTTGGTCATCTCTTGTTGTCTTACACAAAGCATATCAACAAAACAAAGACGAGATAAGATAAGTCACCATCTTGAAGGTCCAGAGGAGAGGAAAGAAAGAACAGAGGTTTCGTCGCAGAGTTTTTTCCTAAAGGGGGGAGGGTGAGAGACTGTGTTGGGGAGGAGAAGTTCATGATATTCTTTGTGGAGTTATCAAAGGAAGTAGAAGAGTGTCTTACTCAATTAGCTCTTACGTTGTTTGTCGAGGCGTTGCGTGACTTGGCTGTGTGAGCTCCGGGCTGTTTTTGTCTTGTCTTCCTCTTAGAGGCCTTTGATTGTTGTATTTGCTCAGGTAATTGTCTGCTTCGGTCACGTTTCGTCTGCGGCACTGCATTTCAAATTGCACACGCTAAAAAGAGAAAACAGTGTAACTTTTTCTTTTACAGCGCAAATGGTAGTATTTTGCAAGTTGTCCGTAATTATCGACGTCATTTCTGCATTGTAATTTTTATGTCATGTCAGTTGCAACAATTATGTGACTTCCATTGCAAATGGATGGTTACCGATATGCTGGCATGAAAAAATGTAACTTTCGTTTGTTGAGATTTGTTGCCATATTTACTACCTTTTTTTTTCAGTTGGCATTTAGTCTAATGTGCTGCCATTTATGTATAATTTTCATAATAATGACATTCCATTAACCAAACCTTTTAGTTCAGGATAAGGATGGGAGGGTTCGGACGAGGCAAAGCCCGCTATTCAGAGCGGAGAGACCTAAGGTTAAGAAAGGTTAGGTTAGGATGTATTCTTATTGATTATGATGTGCAACAGTTTACAGGCTATTCCTTTAGTTCATTCCAGTTCGCATCCTGTTTCCAGTTGGCTGCTGTCAGATACGAATGAAACTCATCATAATCTGTCAGAATTACTACAGTTTTATGCTGATAGCCGGGTCTGGACGAATATTCGTAATTACGAAATTGATAGTCAGATGGAAGCACATTAGACTAATTCAATCTTGCAAAATGCTCTGTAAGAAATATAGCACCATATGTAAAATATAACAATGTTTATAATTTCTGCATCGTGCCATTACCTGGGAAAACTGTAAATTTGTGAATGTCAGATAGAAAAATAATTATTGTAGTTGACAAGACAGAAAAAATATAGAAATGTCGATACTTATATGCAACTTGTAAAGGGAAAACAGTCTAAGTAACAGCTATGACTTGGAATGTAACTTTTGCATTCCAAGTTTATTAAGGTGTCTGAACATATATGAGCACTCAATACGACGGCTAGTATATACTTAGAGGACCTCATTGATCAAGTTTTT
The DNA here is from genome assembly GCF_015104395.2 of Macrobrachium nipponense. Classification (NCBI taxonomy): domain Eukaryota; kingdom Metazoa; phylum Arthropoda; class Malacostraca; order Decapoda; family Palaemonidae; genus Macrobrachium; species Macrobrachium nipponense. The sequence continues at coordinate 126,347,897 of NC_087201.1, forward strand.
GCGTATGTCATTCAAAGTTACCTTCTGTAAATTGCCTTATTATTTATTAACTAATCTTGCTAGCTTCTTGGAATGGAATGCCCTACCCTCGTCTAAGGTACAGTTTCACCCTGATTCTGTCTCGTCTTTTATCCAAACTTGCATTCTCCATGAAACCTAGCTGACAACCTTACTTATTTTTATCCAGTCGACTGTCTATCATTGAGTTTCGAATCCTGGGCGGGTCAGGTAATATAACTTATCAGGTATAATACCTTTTGCTGTAAATTATTCCCAACGTAAAGGGAATTTGATATCACGGTGCATTTGTGGCTTCATATTTGTGATCATAAGAAAGGCACGCGCATAAGCAGCAAAGTTTATATATATATATATATATATATATATATATATATATATATATATATATATATATATATAGATAGATAGATATGAATAAATAGATAGATAGATAAATGCCCACATATATACGTATATGTGGAATGAGGTAAGATACTAGATATATTCAAGTTGTATTACTGTTTAAAGTCTGAGCAAAGACATTTCACTGTCAAAAAAATAAAACACAAGGGAAATTTTTTTTTTTTTTTTAAATTCTATGTGGAGGTCTACGAAATCAGCCACTGAGCGCGTGATGTATAATGAAGCTTACTTGGTTACATTTTCATCCATACTTGACTCTAAAAAATGTGTTAAAAATGCAAACTAGGTATCAGCGTTTTGCTCCGCCCAATGCACAATGCAGCGGAAACTAAGGCAATTATAAGCGAGGGATGAGCGTAGTTCCGCGGATATTGGAAATCCTAACTTGAAAAGAAATTTTACTAACATTTGAGAAAGTCCAGCAATCTTTCATTTTAGACTGAAATCACGTTTGGCTGTCATATTAAATGGAAATGTCGCACAACAGTCAAGCAGTAATCGTGGGAATTCCGTGAAGTAAGAATTTTATATTTCTATGAACTTAATCCCAGTAAGATATTGTCGAAAATAATTGCAATCCAGTGGTTATTGACTGACTATGAAACTTGAAGATATTTCCAGTAATAAATTTTTCTCTAATTCAAATCATCAATTTTTCTACTGATTTATCGAATATCATGAACAAATTACCTTTGCGAATAATTAGGTCGCCATGGTCCACACAGTCAAGATCATTTTCCAGAACCAATTTAGTGTCTACTACATTGCTGATCAAGCAAAAAAAAAGTACGACGAAACTTTTCTTAGCAGAAATTTGCCTTTATCGTTTTGTTTTCGTAAAGAATGAAAAAAGCAACTTTAAGTTGATGGGGAAAACGGAAGAGTACAACACCTCAAAATAAAACTTTATTAACCATTTTCGTCGAAGCTAAAGTTAACATCGATGATATAAAGTTTATTTTAGGAAGCGATTCTTTCATTGTTTTTTTATATGTTTATCCATTGCGTTGCAAATAATATTTGGTCAAATAGCCTTTATAATATTTAGCCCTGTTTTCATTTCTAAAGACCCAACCACTCTTGCCATCGTCTTTATAATCTGCAATAATCGAACATTATTATATTTGCTTTATTTGCAGGATGAAACGAGGTATTTTTGAAAGAGACTCGTAACTAAGGTCTGAGAGACAGAAAAATGAGATTACCAATACAATAGCATCTCCGAAAAATTGACATTATTTCTTTTAATGCACGAAATGGTTTATTGATTTTGCATAAACGTGTGTTAGAACGTCTAGATTTTAAGTGTCTTTAGGATTACAGTAACAGAAAGCTTTCAGCCAGTTTATGCCTCGAGAAATGGGGTATTTCCAGTCTACAAACGCTTGTCAAAATTTTTTTAATCTTTATTCCAGTAGCAACCAATTATTAAAAGACTTGACGGAGGGCGGAGAGGGAGGACTGCCTCGGTGCCTCAGTGATTGCTGTACTTTAGATTGATTGAAAGTTTTTCTTAATTTGTATATAATGACTCCAGGGTGGAGAGGCGCTTGCGGTTAGTTTCGTAGTCAAGTATTGCGGTCCCTGCTACTGGTAGCTCCTTTGGCATACGAATGACATGTTTTTCCGGGTAGTGCCGCTCAATGCCACCATCCTGAAGCAATATGTCAGTCTCCTCAACTGAGGAGCCTGGTCACCCGATGTATGATGCCTCTCTCTCTCTCTCTCTCTCTCTCTCTCTCTCTCTCTCAACTTACAGGGTTTCAGCACGAATCCGTACATATATTTATGTATGTATATGATGCTTCGTGAGGCCCACATTCCTCAGATTGATACGTACGTTCACGTAAGTTAGTCCTTCGGAGCTCGACTGCCAGGGGAGATTGGGTTGGTGGGAGGGGGGGATGTTGTTCTAGAGTTCTACTCCAACCAGATGATGACGGTTTATAAAGAAGATGAACAAATCTTAAAAGAAATCATAACGGCCAATGCCCATCGTGTTGGTACTAATATGTATGAAGAAATAGTCGTATATTACTGATCGAAAAAGGCGTTACCTATCCTTATAGCAATGGCCCTCTGCCCGTCCAACAGAGCTCAAGACAGCTAACCTAGTGTATAAACATACTTGTCAAAGTGAGTAATGTGGGCCTAACTAAGCAATATATATGTACATATATGAATAAGATTGTTGTTAAAATCCTTTAATTTCAAAGAGAGAGAGAGAGAGAGAGAGAGAGAGAGAGAGAGAGAGAGAGAGAGAGAGAGAGAGAGCAAGGAGCTTCTAGAATAATTTTTGCGCCCTTTTTTTTCCTGACAAGTATCGCAAAGAGGGCCAAAGGAAATCAGCGACCTCTTAAGTGGGAAAAGGATGTTACGAGATTCGCTGATGCGCTGTAAATGATAGTGACGTTTATTGACTTACAGGCGCATTTTATAGCATTTTCCGACTTTGTAGCATACTCTTCATTGTAAATTACAGAATTTTTGAAGATATTGAAAAAGGTTTGAAATAGTCAGAACAGCCCTATAATAACAAGTCAAGCCAGTTCTTGAGGTTGATTCAAGGAAAGATCGATGTAAAAAGACTCATGCTGCATATACAAAACTGTTAGGTAGAGCGTTCACTGATGTTGAAATCAAATTATGAATTCTGAAAGTTGCTAATCCCTGATGGAAACGAAACCATTTTTTTTTTGCCCCATTCCATTGCATGCAACTTGTACAAAGAGAAGTTTGTTAGTGGGCTCCGTCTCTCCGGAAACCAAAGCAGGTCAGTGTTGGTCGTTACACCTCTTCAATTATCTTGGATGATTTTACTTGTTTGTCTTATATTCCAGATTTTTTCCGCGTCTACGCCAATTACACCTCTCTCTCAAATCCGGCCACATAACCTTTTAAAAATTGTATGAAATGCAGACGAATTTTGTCAGTATTACGAGAACTTGAGAAAGAAACTGTTGGTGAAATGTTTTATTGATGGTAATTACAAAAGTTCTGTTTATTTTTTTAATGAAAAGTAGCAGTATAAGAATGCTTCAATTTATACATGTGAGAGAAATTGATTCAGTATGCTGTTTGAATAGTAAAATAGTTTTTCTTGAAATAGTTTCAGTGATGTTTGTAGGCACTGGTTGCCAAGGTAACAACTGTGAGAAAACTAATCAGATTTAGGTTTAGGGATATTTTCACCGACTATTTGAAATTGAAACAGTATATATTTCGCGCCTTAACTAACAGCATCATGAGTTCTTCTCCATTTACGCTTAGCTGTTTTTCCTTCTTTTGTGTTTATTTAGATCATTTTGACGTTCGAAACTTTTAATACGTATTTCCGACGTAATTATGATTCTGATTTGATGCAATGATTTTGCAACATACGCGTACCACAACTTCTGTTGAGTTTTGATATTTGTACCTATGTAAAAAGTGGCACATCAGTCAAAAAATAGCGCTGTAAAACATTATTACCCAAGGGTGCCAATCTCGTTAGCATTTTAAAAAGTTTGCAAAATATATAGGATCGTGATACTCAAAGCAATGCCAAATGATCCACTTGAGGTTTTTATTTAAAATTACATTTTCTGTATTGTCAGTAATGACATTATTTAGTGTTTTGCAGTTGAGAGACAAAATTTCAATGACAACATTGCGTCCCTTGAGCTTATAATTTCCGAAAGTAAAAATATCTGGGAATTTCTCCTGAACTAAAACGTCAACAGTTTTCTTTAGAATTTCTTTTCAGAGAGAGAGAGAGAGAGAGAGAGAGAGAGAGAGAGAGAGAGAGAGAGAGAGAGAGAGAGAGAGAGAGAGAGAGAGAGAGAGATTGCTATTTTTTATCAAAACCCCTGGAAAAAACCCTCTGAACAAAGCGTACCATTATCAGTTTTTATATAGAAAAGAAGTTAGCCTCTATTGACAGCTGATAAGTATATATGGTTATAATTGCCGAAGGCGTTTAGCTCATGTATCGCCATTCAGATCTATGCATTATGAGAAAAGCTAAATCAGATTTCAATGTAAAAAAAAATGCAAAAAGCACTAAAAGCCGAATGCCCGATCTTAATTGTACAGGCAGATACTCATGCAATTTTTATGAAAACTTCATGAGACTTGATGCCGACCAATGGCAGCCAGGGATGGGAAATGACATATAAAAAGGAGGTGCGCATTAGCTGCTGTGGATAATGCAGCGTGGTGACTGCGAAATCCATGGAGGAAATAACAGAAAGACAATATTTATTAGCACTGCTGTAGGCAGATTTAAAGAAAAATGGCAAGAAAGAGAGATAGGAGACAGAAATTTCCTCGTCATCTTTTTCCGCAAGAATTTAAAGAAGGCTGTGTTTAAAATGCTTAGAAAAAGGCTACGGCGAAAATCGGTTAGTGGCACTAGGATGTATGATGCTCTGCTCCTTTAGAAAAATTAGACAGACAGGAGCAGTGCGATGATTCATCATCGTCATGGAGCAAGAAGCTGTACTTCTTGTCTTCTCTGAAAACGCAGCGTTTAATCACTGTCCTCGTAAGTTTCTCCTGGTGTCTGCGTGAGCGTGTTTCCAGTTCGACGTCTGTGTAAACATCAGCGGAAACTGGTTAGTAATGATATTGGTGTCAGTGACAATAATGGTAATGATACGAATAACTGGATTAACTGAAGCCCTATTGTTCACGAGCATAACATTTTAAAAAGATTTTCCCTGTTTATTCTTATGTAAAACTTTGGACCCATACCGTGACACCGTATTGATTCTTGGGTCTATGGTTTGAAACAAAGTTGCAAACTGTTATGTGATTTTTTGTCATTTTAAATTACCTTACCCTTAATTTAGCTTTTTTTTTTTTCAAATATCTCCTCTTGGATTGGTAGTGGTTCCATTTGAACAAACGGTAATCCCCTTTACCTGGGGATGTTATGTGCAGTTTTCCTGGAATGGATTAAGTAGTCCTGGAAAGGAAATAGAAAGCTTGTGATGTTTTTAAGAAACACACCCATATATATATATATATATATATATATATATATATATATATATATATATTATATATCACTCCAGAAATTTAGATATACGTCACGATTATGCTCTGCGCCACCATACTATTTTCTATACCACTAAGACTGTGCATAATGGTCAGGCAATTAAGTTTAAAGACACCACGATATTCCCTTACTGAGCAACATACCGTATTAAGCATCTGTTGGTGAATTCCTTATCTCGGTCGCATCGTACCGACTCATTAGAGGAGAGATACCAATATAGAGCAGCGAGGAGACGAAAATAGAGATTGCAAGTGCGTCATTATGATACATTACGAAACTTAATTGATGTCCTCGGGAGTATGAGAGCCTTCATTCTTTTGGTTGCTCATACTTCAAGACCGCTTGAAGGTGCTGCAAAACATTTAGCTGGCAGCAACAGGTTAGGCAATCTGGAGCGTTCTCGAAAGGGTTATAAGTTAAATACTATTTAATCGTAAGGTTAGATTGCTCTACCTGCTTTGTAAAAGACTATCCAGTTAGTGCTGAGTAAACCCCAGCGTCCTAGTGGCTCGCACATGGTAATTCAACATCATTATCATCATTGTCATCATCATCATTGTTTGCGTCCCTTTTTTGTGGTTGGGGCTCTCCTCTCGGACCTTAGTTAGTTCATCTGGTTGATCCAACTTACAGGCTGCAATTCTCTCGAACAATAAATAGTGCATTGCATTGACCGCTATTACACTTTTGAGTGGAGCTGAACAGAAACTGATTGAGCCAAGATATGACAAAGACTTTGCAAGATGGACGTTTAACACACAGAATATTCAACAAGTTGTCTCATGAACCAAAAGAAACGTGCAAATTTGACGCATCCTAGAAGAAATGAGGCATTAAATTTTCTGTTAAAACATTTTAGCAGCGAAGATCTAATAACTGACAAATTAACGTGCCCATGCTGGTCTACTTTCAAAATACTATTCTTGAACGCAAAAGTTCTTGTCTTCCTAATAATGTTGGATGAATCATCATCCGCAGAATTTTCACAGTCCCGTTCACAAAATAACAGTGATTATCCACATTCTTAAAGGCTATTGTATATATTCAGCGATCAACTCTTTTAATCAAGCAATTGTGATTATTGATAATAATAGGCTATAAGAATAGTCTATATGTGCACCACAGTGATCTTAAAAATCCAAAAGAATTCCTTCTTGAATGATCATTACAAATAAGATCCAGGTAACTCAGGTTTGCAGGAATCTGCGTATTCTGCTTTTTTGATAATGCATACCATTGTAACGAAAATTCAGAAGAAGTCCTCAAGCCTAACCTCGAAGAAAAAAAGAAAAAGACTGAGAAAAGAAGCGAGACAGCATTCACCATAAAGGATGGACGCATGAGTCAGACAAGAATTGCCAGTATGACAAACTAAAGTCAGGCAAACCTAACGTACCACTTTGATGGGAACGACAGAGAAAACCCACACTGCTCGTACTCCAGTGTATGATTGTGAATAAAAGATCACAATCTGAAAATTGTAGAATAATTATGCAATCCCTTGAAAGGTCCAAGGGAATATCTTTTGTTTTTCCTTACTGTATTTCAGATATTGTATAGATAAAATAAATCAGTATAGAAGTGTGCCATAAAAGCTTTCCGCATCTACCACTTCTTTTATCCGGATTATTTCATGTCAGTGTGGATGGGGAAGGTAGGCCTCGAGGGGCGATAAATCCTTGTGGTTACTGTCATCCAGACAATCATGGAAAGGAAAGGTATTCTTCAATGCCATCTCCATAGAAAGACCTCAAGGATAATCTATTTTTTCAAATATTTCACCTGGGAGAACCAGTAAGGAGGATCCGTAATTATTATTATTATATTATATTATTATTATTATTATTAAAGGAGATAACAATAGATGCAGCACTTACTTATTCAATGACTTTTTCAGTCATAATTTAATTTTTTCCTTTTACGGGATTGTTTCTCAGTTCCCATTGAGGAAATAAGGAAATTCAGAAGAACTGAGACAGTAAATGCCGCCTTTACTGCATTATCTTTAATGCAATTTGCCTCTAAGAAGGACTATGTCCACTTGATGATGGTTATGATTATTGATAAATAGGAAATTGCATCATTCGAATTAAATTTGTAATGAGTCTTCTCAGTTTTAAGAATATAATTGGCCAAAGTCCAAAGTCTATACCTTGGTAGGAAGAAATACACGAGGAAATTGTGTAGAGCAGCAGCCTGTGTTCACTTAAAACTGAGAAGGTATTGAAATACGGAGGATCACTCTGATTCTTTTCTGGGGGTCCAGCACTGAGGGGCGGGGTTATTCTTCATCACCAGGCTGCTAGTTTTTCTATTGCTGTAATAAATAACAAGTTTGATCTTTTTCTTCGGGTCGGATGGGCTGATGTTCCCTTTAAGGATGGACTTGAGGGCATCACTGTCCACAACTTGGATAAGACCTGCGCTTATGTACCCATTCGTAGTGAGGAATGGTGTGCAGACAAAATGCCGATGCACATAATGTCGACGGACATAATGTCGACGAACATAATGTCGACGGATATAATGTCGACGGATATAATGTCGATGGATATAATGTCGACGGATATAATGTCGACGAATATAATGTCGACAGACATAATGTCGACGAATATAATGTCGACAGACATAATGTCGACGGATATAATGCCGCTAGACATAATTCAGTTTTTGTTTACATATTTTGTTTACATATTCCATTAAAGACGTCGTCGACATTTTGTCCTACTTGAACAAATGTCGCCATTTTGTCCGTCGACATTTTGTCCATCGACATTATATCCGTCGACATTATGTCCGTCGACATGTCCATTGGCATTTTGTCCGACAACCGTGAGGAATACCACCGAAAGCTTGATGAGATCTTAGTGGACAACACAACGTTTTCACATAGAACCAAGAACCCGATAGACGACATTAGGTACAAGGCCAACAGAATCATCGAAACATTAAACTCTTCCTTCCTCTAATGCTGTCAACGTGCCAGCGACTGTGGGCAACCAAGTAACCATGGGTAAAAAGTTGCGATATTATTCCTAATATTGGAATTATTGATCAGGTTACTAACTATCGCCGCCAGTATCCTGGGTAAGCGAATCAACCAGAGGTGAGAAGTGTCCATCCGCTGGCATGAATCCTCCCAGAACCACGAACCCCTTCTTCAGTGTTCTAACATGGAGAAGTATAAGCGACAAGAAAAACACCGAAAAGGAATACTTGAACTACGAACTGCAAGGAAACTTGTTGAATACGGGATCTTCCACGTATTTCACTACATTCTCTGTTTTACAGAGAATAAAGACTACTATACATCCGCTGCTGATGCACTATTTCTCTCTACCAAAGTATGAGCATTGACCAGTTATTGTCCATTAGTAACGCAGAGGAGAAAATTGTGATAATTAAACTGAGAAGACTTGAGGTGAAATTAATTCGAAAAAGGCAGCCATCCTATTTCACAGGACATGCTGAAGATAGGGTCTTCCCTACATTTATTATTATTATTATTATTGTTATTATTATTGTCAAAGACTCAGGGCATAATAAAGTATCAATTAAAAACAGGGCTGTAAGATAGAGGCATATGTAATTGGCATTTAGGACATAAGAACCGGCTTACAAGAATCGTGCCCCTGGTAATTTATCATTCCAAGGGAATATATAGACATGACAGCACAGGTTTCCACTTGGAATTTCATCTCAGCTGCCCCTTGAGTTTTATCAAACTCTTGTGCGAAGAAGTGGCCTGATCGGTGTTACGTGGTCTGCTGCTCCCTGGGAAGGGGGCCCTCTCCTTCAACTCAACATCTCAGTTGGTTGGTAAGAGTTTTTTCAACACAGAGTTTCTTATTCCCTGGATTTCTTTGGTATGGGCCATGGCTGGTATTTGGACAGTTTTATCTCTAGACCAACCCAACCAACCCTCGAGGTCAATGGAACAGTGTCTGGAAGAGCCCGTTTAGCAAAGCGACCTAGACACCACTATGCAGTGAATAGACGGATCAAGAGAAGGGAAAAGGTCTGGATCAGTGATCAAAAGAATTGCCTTCACCTCACCTTAATCTTATCGACGAGGGAGACTAAATGAGTGCAATCTTCTTCTGTGGTAACCACAAAAGTGACGTCAGTACCACTATCATACCAGTGTCAACTGACCCCTCGTTGTCTTCCGCCAAACATGCCGTTAGGATCCCGGCAGATGTTAGAAAAAGGAAGGAAGCCGGATGGAAAGAAGATAAGCGTCTCTCAGGAGAGACAATATGAATCAAGAGATTCATTAGGGAAATGGAACCTAGGTTCGGTTGGTTAATCAAGGAAGTGAGAAAAAAAGGAAAGAAGAAGAGGAAAATGTGAGATGAATGGCCGTGAAACAATTAAGACTGGACTGACTATAAATGGAAAGGAGGGAGGGATGCTTACCAGAATGAATGGCGAGCACATGTCTCTCTTCTGCTGTGCTGTGTGAGCGACGCCGCTTTTTTTCCCTCTGTCTCTCTCTCTTTCTATTATTTTTATTAATTTCCTTTACCATCCAGTGTTGAATGGGTAGGTTGGAAAACGTGTTAACAACGGCGAGGGGAAGTTCTTTCAGCGAAGAATAAAAAAGGAGGTCAAGGATCAAAAAGAAAAGATGAAATGTGTGATAAGGAGGAGAAAGGGAAAACAACAAAAAGTAAGAAAGAAACGATGGCTCTTGATGATGATGATGATGATGATGATGATACTGCCAATTTCCCATTTCAGCTTGTCGAAGGTGGGATTATATATATAATATATATATATATATATATATATATATATATATATATATATATATATATATATATTTTAAAAAAATGATTCATTAGAATCTTCTTTTCTGTGGTGTTAGACAAATTCACGAATGAAAGTGTGAACCAGAAAAAAAAGAAAAGATACATGAGGAAAAACCAAAATGAGGGAAGTAGAACTGCACGTTCTTTAATTTTGCTGTCTGATCCATATACAATGAATACTTGAGTATAATAAAAAGAGATATTCCTTAGAAGAAAACATCAATCATCATTACCAAACTGTAATCGGCTTCATCTCATTCAATGCTTAAATATGTATCATGAAATCCATTTCATAATATTTTAGTTTTGGTTTGGGAATAAAGTAGACAAGACAAGACGAATTCATTACATCCTTTACTGGATAAGTAAGCATTAATGCCATAACGAACTACAACAAAAAACCACTTAGTAACAAAATCACAGGGGAAGATATTTGTGGATGGGAAAAATAAGTTCTTTTTAACCAGCTTTTTCACAAAAAGTTGAAGAATACTTACGAAAAGTACCTACGGCACGAAGAATAAAAATCAGGCCACAACCTTCAAATCGACTTTGGGAAAACCTCTGGCGAGGCTACAAGTTGGGGACACATGGGGAGATGACGGTCAGCATTTCCATAAAGAAATAAAATATGCTTGAGCCATAAAATGATCCGTCATCGTTAGAAGCATAATCCTTATCTTCTCGACTTGTTTGAAAACCGACCCCTTGCTCATTGTCACGTGCTTTGATTGGAAGTCTCCGTTGGGTAATAATATACCCTTTATTCATTTAAGCCATTTGAAAAAATATCAAACCGGAAAATATGTATTAACTTATTCTAGTGTCGAAAAATGTTCAGTGACCAGAGAATTTTCGAGCTCTTTCTACATCTTAAATTTCCATCCAAAATTCGTTTTCGTGTTACTGATTCACCAAATTGATCTTGAACGAACAGAAACGGAATAACACTAACATAGTAAATCTAATATTCTTGCACAGTTCTTCCTAATTTTATTGATAAGGACACTGAATTTCGTGGAAGGAAGTGACAAGGTAGTGAGGGTTAACCGGTCAAGTTAATGATTAAAAAAAAAAGTTGGAACTCCCTTTTTAGTTCAATACACGTAGGGATTAACGCTGAAATGTCTCATTTGGAATCTGAAAGCATGAAGTGATATAGAAATGCAAA